>NW_026571115.1:12602489-12719989 GCF_026225935.1 Boleophthalmus pectinirostris | reverse complement strand
GAATAAAGCATTTTCACAAACAATTAAAGGTAACATGCTGATCTAAATATATTATGTGTTGGCAGTTGGCGCTTGAAGAAAGAAAATGAATGATTCTATCTTGCAGTGAAAAATTACAGCACTCAGATTTACTTTAGTTCAGATACTAAATTGTATATTAGACTACAGTATTGTATAGAAGTTAATGTTAATGTCATTGGTCCACTTTTGTTAAAACCCTAAAGAAAATATTCCTTTCTCTCATAACAACAAACACTTCTTATCTCCATGAAGTTGTATGCTTTGTAGGGATGTAACAATAACTGAAATATCATGATACCATCATTGTCAGAAGTTCTTACAATAACATCGTGGACCATCACAATATATCGAATCACAAGTCTCTTTGCTTAAATTAAGAGTTATGGTGCAGCAATAGCTAAAAAAAAAAGACAGCGGGAACTACATAGACCATGATCCTTTGCTCCATTTCAGTGTAAACTACAAGAAGAAATAACAGTTCTAAGCACCTTTTACATCTTAGTTCTTTGGATTAAGTCTTGTCAAGGCATATCATACCGTGAGATGTATATCGTGAAAATATTGTACTGAGAAATTTGGATATCGTTACATCCCTAATCGTGAGCTTCCCCACGATATCGCAATATATATTGTACCGTGAGGTTCATACCGTGATGATATTGTATCGTGAGACTTGGATATCGTTACACCCTTAAGCTTTGTCTAAAAAAAAAACAAAAAACTGATCGATAAATTGCAATATCAATAGATTTACTGCTGTACTGGGGGACATTCAGGCTAAGCAATATAATCTCCATGGACACAAGTAGATGTATCGAACAGCAGAAAAGTTACACAGTGCTCCTTCAAATCAGTCTTTCATTTATTCACAGCTCACTACGCCATTTCCATACATGGTGCAGAGGAATCAATAGGCCTTGGACCCACATAATACTATACGCAGCCTTGTCGACATGAGCTCTGTGTCTGTGGCCAATTAAAGCGTGTGAGCTGCTGTGGTGTCATAATGAGGCTGTGTGATGGGAGAGGCCTGTATGTGGAGTCACGATCCCCTCAGGCTCGTGTATTACGCTTTGACAGGTGAACTAATCTAGTGCGGCCACATGCCAGACCTATAACAAGGACTGCTGCCCACGGCCATGAAAAAAAAGTTTAGATTCAACTTTCATTTTTAGTTTTACAATCAGAGTTCTTTCAGAAATTCAAATGTGCATCTAGATAGTGGCTAGATTAAGAGCCCACAGCAGTATTGTTTATAGAAATTGCACTTCCAACCTCATTCCATCTTCCAATATTCTAGTTTTAACCTTTCCTGACAAGCCAGATCCTTCTACATTCTGTCTGAATCCAAAAGGGACTGGGACCGGACCATAGAGTGTGAAAAACCTCCATCCAAATTTTCGATGATCCAACCACAGCTGCTCATCTCAAATATAGAAGATTTCTCCTCTCAAAAATTCTCATAACATTCAGAACAAAATATATAAATCCTTTTACCTGAAATCAGTAATAGTTGGTGCTTTGATTCTTGATTCTGTAAAAGGTTTCTCAGTCCTTTATGTAGCCTAGATTTTTCTTTTTAATGTGCAAGCAGCTATATTTGTTTTGGACTTGAATGGAGCATGCGTCTCTCTGACTGGTTAAGCCACAAGTCATTCACTCCCTCTGAAATCAGGGAGATCCAGATCCACTGATCTTGTTTGTCACACATGTTTGAGTAACCCTTTATTATTAGTCTGTCTACATCACCAAAGCTCAAAATTAAAGTTACAGTCGTGAATTTTCGATATAGGGCCTCATTTCCTAGTTAGCCGGAGTGTTGGAGACATGTGGAGACACTTTTTAAAATATTCCATCCAGTCCTTGTATTTGCAGAGATCACTGGTGCTAGGCTAGTGCATGTCAATGGCCATAGTTAGCCTGACACTAAAAACAAACTTACCCACTCCACAAAACATCCAAAGCAAAACAGTTATAACACCAGACTGTCCATGTAAATGTCTGTGTTGATAACATAATTTTAGAAGTAAAACCAACCCTGCATTTGAAGGATTTATGTCTGAGCAGCAGCAGCGAGTTGTACTTCCAGACAGAAAGCTTGGCAGTGGCGGACTGATATCACATAGCATCTATTTTACTGGCAAAGTAAAATGAGAAAATAGTTCCTCAACATGCGACGATTCATGCGATACAAGGTTAGTTTTATTATATATATTTTCTCGACAGACATTTACATCAGCTGTCTGGTGTTATAATATATTTGCTTCAGGTGTTTTGTGGAGTGGGTGAGACTGTTTTTAGTGGCAGGCTAACTATGGCCATTGACATGCACTAGCCTAGCACCAGCGACCTCTGCAAATACAAGGACTGGATGGAATATTTTTAAAAAGTGTCTCCAATTACTCTGGCTAACTAGGAAATGAGGGCCAATGTCCAAAATTCCAGACTGTCCCTTTAACGGCGACCTTTTACGTTTTGTTCAGTGGGGATTGGCAATTCACAAACGAATACAAATGATCCTAATGAAGGCATATGGAGTTTAAAACACACTGGAGCACTTCCTGTATTCTACCACAGGCATCCCAACGTGTTTTCAGACTGAGAGAAGAACTAAGCCTAAACATACAGGGTTTGTGTGTTAAACATGTGTGAATGAATCAAAACACAACTCCAGGTCTGTTTGTGATGAGGAAACGACATTAGAACATAGATCAGAAAATGGTCTATTATGGGCCCTTTAATATTATTTTTGGCTCTTCCAGTTCCCATAATTCTCGACAATGTACAAACTCAGTCAAGGGAAACAGCGCTCGCTACTCGTTACTCACTGTTACGTGGAACTCTACAAGTTTATACTCATGTCTGTCTGGATTAAGGCTGTAATCAGGACACAGCGAGGTCAGTGCCTTATTTGTGGTCCTCTACATTAGCAGACCACCAGCTGAATTAATGAACCTCTCTTTGTCAAACTAACGACGCAATTAGACAAGAGAGGTCCCTTTTAGCTGACGAAGCCCACAGCGGACAGACTGGAGCTAGATCAGTGGTCTGGGGAGAGTCGAGATCGCTGCATAGTGTCACGATGTTATTGGCTAAATGAGAAGGAAGTGAAGTAGCGTTATTGCAGAAACAGGTGGATTGAGTGAGACTTTTTCACTGGCACAAAATGGATGTCCTCAAATGCACCCCGTGTTGAGTCTGATGGAGCGATAATGAATACGGTTTAGATTCATAGCTTACTCCAGAATAATTTCAGTGTTTATTACTTTATTTACAGTACTGTTGTAAATAAATGCTACTTTATTTACAGTACCATTGCAGTACACTATAAGTAACAAAAATACACAGGGAAGTTATGTAGTATTTCTCATGGTTGTATTTATGTACAGACATTTTTATCCCTGCGTGTTAGACTGTAGCAGCAGTACTCTTTTAGAATCCCAACAGTGGTTATTGCATTTATACATCTGTCCATCCATTTTCTTCTGCTGGGTTGTGGGAGCAGCAGTCTAAGCAGGAACTTAGACTTCTCTCACTCCAGACACTTCCTCCAGCTCCTCCACTGGGACCCCAATGCATTCCCCCAGGCGAGCTGCGAGACATAGTCCCTTCAGTGAGAGGGTTTCCCCGAGGCCTCATCCCCTTCATTTGTACAAAAACATTTATTTATTTATTTATTTTCTTTCAGATATATTTGGAGGAAAATAAATTAGAATAATAAATAAGTTTACAAGTGTTCCTACTGCAATCACACTCAACCTGGGATGCCTTCAGCTGCAATTTGTAGAGGACAGAGTTGGTTTTTAGTATTCATCATCTTTATTTATTCCGGACTCGTGGTCCATTTTTAAAACGGACAAGGACAGTGACATTACAAAACAACAAACATTTATGATTTTAAAAGACAACTATACCAGTGTCTCCACATATTGGACTGATGTCTTATTGCACTGAATCTCATATTTGTGAGTCATTGTCCGATTTGTTCAGCCTACAAATAAAACTACGTTAAAATTCTTAGTGCAGTTTGCAAAGTGTTCACTCGTTCAGTAACAAACATCTCTGTCGCACTCGTCCATTGTGGCCTCAAAAGCACCTGCAAAGTGTCGTTGTAGGTCACCTGCAGTCTGTGCAAACTGGCTTTTTTGTAATTAATGTGTACAATATGAATTAAACAATAACAACTTTACATCATTTGTACAAGGACCAAACTTGTGCATAAGAGTATTTGCCTGAGCATAGATCATCCTACACTGTCTGTACATATCATCATCATCTTCCATGTCCACAGTATTGTCTATAAAAAATTCGATAAAAGATTCAAGATAAAATTACTTTTTAATTGTGTCAGTTTTTTTAATCTTTTTTTTTCAATCTTGTATTCATTCTTGCATTTATTATTGATCAATGTCATCAAGCATATGAATATTTATTGTTGCTACTTTTCCTTTTGTATTACTACCAAAAAAACTAAAGTATTAGAGTTTCCCAAATAGAAAGCCTTTATCTACTCGCCTATGTCCAGTCCTGCTTTGGTGCTATGATATTTGATATGATGTTTAATCCTGTGGTGACACTTAGTACAGCGTTCTTGCTTTGATCTGAAGGTTACTGGTTAGTTGGTGGAGTGGTCTGATTGCCTAGTCCACAGGTTGGTGGTGCAATTTCCGCTTTCACAGAGGAATACTGTCACTGAGACAACCCTCGCCCCCAGTGTTTGAATGAGTTAGTGATTCCTTGATGTAAAGCACTTTGAATTCCTTGACGGTATAAAAGTTCTATATAAATAATTTACTATTTCTCATCTCAATTTGTTTAACCAATTTACTTGCACTTCTAGAAAACCATACTTTCCATTGCATTTCTTCCTCTCTTTGATCGTTGGCTCAACACATCGCAGTCATCATTACACAGATAAGGAAGTCCCTCATCTGAATACTTCTTAGCCCCTAGTTCTTTATTCATTTAGTCACAGTTGATAATTGTGGCAGGTGTCAGACGAGGGGCCTCTCTTTAATCCCCCAGCGAGGTGAGTAGATGAGTGCAGTTTAAGAGCACCAGGATCCAGCACATTTATTACATATGCTTTGTGAAGTGGCTGGAGGGAGAGACTTGGTAAATAATTCACCTTGATTTGAATCTTAACCCAAAAGGCAGAAGGAGAGAGAAGATGTCTTTGGCAGTCGTGAGGATATATGGATCAATGTTGAAATAGTGTTGAAATATCTGTTGTTTATATTGATTATTTCATATGCTTTAAAAGGCCAATGTTAAGCTGCCATTTTCTGGTCTATGTTGTAATGTTGTTTCCTCGTCACAAACATCCCTGGAATTGTGTTTTGTTTCATTTACACGTTTCACACGAGGGCTGGGTAGCATTAAGAAGTTGCCAATATGATACATAGGCCACGATACGATATGCATCTCGATACAGTGCACTTTCGGTTCGATACAATATATTTCAAAACGATTTGATATGGGTCAGTAAAAAAAAAATCTCTAAATCATGGCTGTGATACTAAAAGTCTTTGTTAAACCACTTTTTGTGCAAAGTTCATATGAAACATGCCAGTTTTAATCACTGAAACAGTGAAAATGTCAAATGTGTCTCATAAACAATTTTCCTTCCTTTGAACAAGCAACACAATTTTAGCCAGGTTGGTACCACCTAGTGCCTCCGCTCAATTTCATTTCTCTCCAGCGACTAGGTCAGGAGTCAGAATACAATAGATGGCTCACAAAAACCCCGTAAGTGCAAGTTTGGGCCAGCCAATCAGCGAAGAGCCATACATTCTGTGTTGGCAACGGTTCCCAAGATCGAGGATTTAACAAAGAGAATGTTTGGTGAATTTTATCAGGAGGAAAGACGTTATTGTCCTTCTTCATACGGAATTTGGGAAAAGCTTAATATATCAGTTAGCCCCGTTAGCGGCGCATTACATATGCCATGACCAAATAGCGGTGATTGGTTGAATAAAAAAGTAACCACCTACTGTCGAGCGAACGAGTTCTAACTCTGCGAGGTCAGACTGTTTCTACGAAGTGAAACCAGCTGATGATCAGGCTACAAAACTGTAGCACTGTAACAAAATAATTTAGTAAAATATACCAAGAAATGCTCTTGGCGATATATCGATACAGTAGCCCATGATATCGATACTATATTTCCACATTAAACGATACGATATATTGATCTTTTGATATTTTTGCATACCCCTATTTCACACATAAATTCTGTTATTTTCTCAAACGAAAAACACTCTATTCAACCTTGTGATGTCATGTGGTAATACAGAAAGTGCTCCACTGTGTTTTTAAACTTCATAAACCTTTACTAGAATCATTTACTCAAGTTCAGCCCTGGAATTACCATTCTCTATGAAACAAAAGTAAGGTTAAAAGTAGCTAGAGTTAGGTAGTAGAGTATTTTGAGCTTTGGAAATGTAGACAGACTAATAATAAACTTTAACTTGTAACTTTTCCGGAGGGGTGTCTGCTACCTGCTTGTCTCCAATGAAACTGGAATTTTCCTCAGTATGGCATTAAACTTATGAAACTTAAATGAATGTAGGTACAGGTTTTATTATAGCTAAAGTTGTTCTGGCATCACTCAAATGATTACAACAACTCACGTATACTAAAATTACCTAAGTGATCCATTATAGAGAAGCAAATTTTCTTGTTGCTCTAGTCCACTCTTTCTCCGATGTGAAATGACTGTTGTCACGCTACACAATGCGTTTCACTGTGGAGGCATTTATTTGGCGTGCCACAATGAAAGTGCTTTTGTTGGTAATTAGTTTCAGCGACGGACTGCATTAATCAGCGTTGTTTTGAGACGCACTTTAAAAATGAGTTCATACATTTTACAAGATGAATTAAAAGCCCTGGTTGTGTCTGTTTACTCTGGTGTCTCTGCCAAACAAAAAGAGGTGTCGCTCGGATTTACAAGTGTGAATCTTTAGCCAGACATTTTAAGTAGTGTTGGAATCACATAAATGGTTGTATACTGAAAAATCAAGTGTAATGGTAACTGCAGTTATGATCTGCCAACTGACATTGTTTTTAGCTTTTAAACAAGCTATACTGTTGTCCCCCATCAAAAACATACCTGGAGGTGTACTTCAGGTATGAGGTGTGTTTATTTTATAAATGTATTAATCCAAAATTGTCTTCTCTGAGAATTCAAAAGTCAGATTACCTGTTGTAGTTCGAAATAAGTTGTTTTTTGATGGTCAAATTGTGTTAAAATTGCTCTGATTAATGCTTTCTCATATAGAGTAGTGCAAACATGTCAAATTCAGTCCCGGGGGGCAAATTTGGCCTGTGATATAATTATATTTGACCCGCGAGATCATGTCAAATATGTATTAGAGCTGGCCCGCTGGCTACACATAGGCTATAGAGACATTATTTATTCAAAATTTTGTTATTATTTTATACTTTTGTTATTCTGCATTCCGTGTTACAATAGCAAAACTATTATTAAACATTAATTTTAATAAGAAAAGGTTTAAATTTACATATTTTGAAAGAAGAGAAAACATTGCAGATGTTGCTGAAATTTTTCAATAACTATTTAGTTTGGCCCATGACGTAGTCACAGGTTTTAATTTTGGCCCTCTGTGAATTTGAGTTTGACACCCCTGGAGTAGTGTTTAGTTTTGTTTTTTTTCCAAAATTGTTGCGTCACAACAATTTCACTCTTCCTACACAGTTTTTAAGCTCATGAACCATCACGGAACACTTTTTATTCTTCTGTCCAATTGTGTTTGCATGCACATTTCCATGGAGAAAAAAATTTGCCAGACCCTCCACCAGGAAAGTTACACAATGCACCTTTAAGTTAGAAATGTGAAATACGACGACGATTGAGTTTGTCTTGTGTATTAGATTCTATAGGGACAGATTTCCTGCTTTTAATACTTCAACTTTGAGTGTAAAATTAACATCTGAAACAACTGTAACCCCCCTACAAACTGATGTTATGAAGAGATAATCTACTTCAGTGTGAAAAGCTCTTTGCATGTCCCCATTACACTCGAATAATCTTTGTCGTAATAATCACTATCCATAACATCCATCGTTGTGCTGTACTTACGAGGTCACGAGGAGTACATTGTCTTATCCATACACCTGCCACTCTCCAATCACACTTTTAATTAGCCAGCCGCTCGCATAGGCCTCCGCGCAGCAGCAGGGCCATAAATACGACTTAACTGCTCATAAAAAAGACACATAAATCTACAAGAGAATTAAGTACTTTCTTTAGTACATAGCCCTACCAAGGTTTCTGTTGTTGCCTCTTTTCACAGTCAGGCTCTGTTTGAAATTTCATAATAACCAATGCTACAGTCTTTATAGTATCATTATACTATTAATACTTCGCCCATTTTTTTCAGTTGGTCACGCTCGCCTTTTTTTGTTGAAAATCGAACACCTAAATGGAAACATGAATGCTCATATTGATCACAAGCTCCTGAAAATGTGTTTATAATCCATGTTGTATTGTGTTTCAGATCATCTAAAAACTTTCCTGCGTAGACATACATGCAGAACCCCCATGATGATGCTTCAAAGTATCATTATATACACTACATAACAAGAATGCATGGTGAAGTCATGTTGCGGTCCTCAAGATTGTATTTATGTCCCATTGCTACATTTGTACCTCTCTGTGGTAGCTTGATTATAGCAGCTATACTCTTTTAGAATATAAACATTGCACTGTATAGGTGCACATAATGCAGCTCTGAACACGCACTCCTGCTGATTTAAACAAAAACACAATCACAACTGAACCACGGACGCCATCAACTGGAAAATTACTGACACAAAAACAACTTGGTTTTTGCTGTGGGTGGAATTGCTGTGAGTTATATTTATGGTAATGTTTATGAAAGATTCTGTTGATACTTTGCAGTGGCATCACGCTGGGGGTGTCTTGCCTGTGTGTACTAGTATATATGGCGGAATGTTTAGCAGATACCATGGTGACTTAATGCACACATTGGCAATAACTACCACTGTTTTAACCTTTCCAGACTGACAGTATCATATACCATACCTGGGAATATGTTTTATATAACTACAAATTACTTTCCAACCATAAAAGATAGAACCTTGCTTTTTTCTTTTCTCTTTCTTTTATTCACAGCATTACCTGACATCACACACTGCTGCGTGATGACGTAGGGAAAACGAGTGTCCAATAGGAACTTTGCTTTTCTCCAAATGCCTGAGCTCCATCCATTTTGATTGGCCCAAACTTTGCCAAAGAGTGTAGTGAGTCAAGATGGTCGTCGCTCTAAGTGCAGTTATTTCTCAAATAAATGGCAAATTACACATCTTGGTCAGTATAATTGTGCATCTCTTGCTATTTTTATTTAAAAGGTTTATTTCATTCAAAATGTACAAATCTAAATGTAATAAACACCATGGAAATGCAGGAAGTGATGTGGCTCTGTGGCCTGGACCTGACACGAGCTGTTTCCATTACTGACAACAGTAAAGTCATGGGGCCATTGCACTTTTGTTTTGTTTTGTGGGTAATAAGGATATTTTTAATTTACTTACAGACTTGATATTTTGCACTTTTATAGTTAAGGCCTTAAAATTAAGCTGTTTTTATGTCCAAAAAGTTGTTGCGGTGTGTTTGTATGAAAGACTGTGAATTTTATTTTCCTTTTTCATGTGTATTTCTGATCCTATAGCTTTTATAACAGATATATGACCCAACTACAACATGCAGATTGTAAAATAACAGGTTGTACTGAAAAAAACGATGTATAACACTTCATTAGAGGGTAAAAGGGGAGATTTAATAGCAAAATTTAAAAAAAAAATCCAGGCACGGACAAATGTACTAAAATTGCCCTTAGGCCTTTAAGGGTTAAGATGAGTCTGAAAAATCAAGAAAAAAGTACAAAAGTGTTTTAAAAAGCACATTTCAGGAGTCTGGGATCAATATGAGCCTTCATGGTCCTGTTTAGGAGTTTGATTTTCAACAAAATAGTGAGACTAACTGAAAAACTCAGATTACTTGAGTAACAGAGCTTCAGACAGAGCAGTGCCCACACTTAGCCTCACACTCCCAGGGAATGTTCACCTGCAAAGTATCAACAAAATGACAGCAGCAGGTGACGCATTCAGGCCAAGTTACAGGTCGGATCTGTGGTAACCGATAGTAACCAGCATTGCCATGGTTACAGCTTTTAGCCTATTATTATTTTTTTTTTTACCATTGAAACTTCACAATAACTTGCTATTCATTTGGGAACACACATAAAACAGGGCTGTTTTGTATAAATATGCAGCCTGCAGACTGTTTAACCATTCAGAAGGACATGCACAGAATATCATGGCCGCTCATTTCGTCGCTTATTTACAGAAAATAGATGAGCCGCTTCAAGGTTGAGTCAATAGCCTGCATCCATACTGCTCGCGTTGTTACTCATTGTTATGCATACGAGGATGTGGGCCTATCTTTAGGATTTATCAGAGCTCAGCCAGTAATTTGCAGTTTGTGTCCCGTCTGGCTTTTGTGGAATAACAAATAAGACAATGGACACTTGGTCTGAGAGGGAATGGGCAGGATTTCCATATAATCTATCTATATCGTTCAGACATATTGCTTTTGGGAGTATTTTGACAACTTGTGCGTGGCCTGCAATGAAAAAGAAAGTCGTCTCCTGATCTATCTTAAAAAGCAGAGTTTAAACAAGATGCCCTTTCTCGTGTAAGACTTTCTGTTTTGTTTTTTTTTTATTTTGTCCGTGTAATCTATGCATATCATTCAAACATTTTGCTTTTGGGAGTATTTTAACAACTTGTGTGTGAGCTACAATGAAAAAGAATGTCTCCTGATCTGTATTTAAAGCATAATTTAAGCGAGATGTCCTTCCTCATGTAACACTTTCTATTTTTTTATATAATCTATCTAGCACATCATTCAGACATATTGTGTTTGTGATTATTTAGACAACTTGTGTGTGGCCTGTATTAAAAATGACACTTGTAATGTATAGTTTTTAAGTCCTTTGCCCTTCCTCATGCAGCATTTTCCCTTTTTATATCAATTTACACAACACTTTATGATACCAGCCTACTGTAAAATCAAGTCAGTTGAATCAAACGAATGCCCCGGAGCCTCGATCGCTTCCTATAATGTGAAAAATGCAGAGACCCAGAACAGGAATAAAACATGTATCAAATCCAATACAAACCATGAACCATAAAATGAAGTGTGATATTGTGTTAGTGTAAGGTTTCAGATGACAGCGTTTTCTATAGACCAATAATAGGCTGGCAATTAAATTAAATCATGGTAAAATGCTGATTTTTGTTGTAATATAGTAAGTTCCAGAGTCTAGTCACTAATGGAGATTTTGTGATCTTTTATGGCAAAATGCAATGTAAAACGGCTTCTGCCCTCATCTGGGAGTAAGTCATCAATATATTATGATCTGTAAACCACCAATAGAATAGACAATTAAAATAAATAAATAAATAAACAACTGAATTGGACTTCCATAGTTTTACAGATTGGATCACAAGACACTTTTTTAAGATCAAGCCCAAGAAAAACCCTAACCCTAACACATTTTCAGTAGATTGTGGTATGCTATTTTGCTTGTGACTGTAATTTTATTTGTGCGAGACTTTTAACAGCACAAATCATCTCACTTGTTATAGTTCCTATTGATTCAGTTCTTTCTGGTCAGACTGTGATAAAACAAAGCTCTGATTTAACTTCAGAGCTTCAGACAGAGCAGTGCCTACAGTTAGCTTCACACCCCCAGGGGATATTGATTGCATCAGCGGCAAAGTGTCAATTGACTGAACTTAGTTGAAAGGAAGTGGTTAAAGGCGCATTGTGTTGGAGGATCTGTCAAATACTTTTCTCCATGGAGATGTTATTGCTTTGTCTGGAATGTTTCACAGTATGGTATTAAACCTTTCTATCTTCATGGAGACCAAACCAGACCAAGTTACAGGTCAGATCTGTGGAGAAGCAATCCCGCTCACAGTCAACCTACCTGTTTTTCTAGGTGTTTTTGAGCTATAAAACCTCATGTAATCCAATACGTGTAATGTAGAGCTGTTTAATGTCATACTGTGGAACATTTGAAGCACAGCAATGACGTATCCATAGAAACACGCAGTTAGTGGAGCCCCAATAAAGTTACACAGTCCACTTTTAAAACAAGGGAAAGGGTGATGCTAAAACTCAATAATTTGTGACATTTGATTTCCCTCAGACGTGAATTTTTTGAGCATCTTGAGCATGTAAGGTAGAGCTGTTTAATGTCATACTGTGGAACATTGGAAGCAGAGCAATGACGTATCCATAGAAACAAGAAGGTGACAGACATCCAACCGAAAAGTTACATAAATCGCGTTTGAGAACAGCATGCATATTCACATTCAACTGTCTCTGTCGCTCTTTATCGACTCCTTTTGGGTGTAATTTCTTTCATTTAAAGATCTAATATTATTTATCTTTAAGACTTACCAAGTTCGCCACTATTTCCCCAAGATTGCCAACAACAAAAATGCTCCTCTAACTTTGGAAAAACAATCCACTTTCAGTCAAAATCCGTCGTCATAGCTACAAACTCATCCCACACAAAGCCGAACACACGCTTTTCAATAACGTGCATTGGATATATTGACTACATGCTTTTCTATTCTAATAAAGCAGGTTGTGTTGAGAGTTGGTGTCTGCAGTGGGCGGATCACAGCCTGTCGATAATGAACTCAGGTGCTACAGCTCATGTCCCATCTGCTCCAATTTACCGTCCTCACTCCATCAATCTGGTACAAAAGCTTCCTCCAGACAGTTATACTACGTTATAGGCTTTCTTTCTTTCAAAGTTTTCAACCAGAAGCTTTCTTATTCATTTCGTTTGCTGTTATAGGGTCCACATTGCGCTATTTCTGATCTGTGTTATTATTATAATGTTGTTTCCTCATCAAAAACATGTCTGGAGTTGTGTTTTGTTCCATTCACACATGTTTAACAAAAAACCTTGCATATATAGGCTGATTTCTTCTCTCTAAGGCTACGTTCAGACTGCAGGGCTTAATGCTCATTTCAGATATTTTTATGAAACCAGATTTTTTTTTTTTTTTGCAAGGTCATTCACATTTCAAATTAAATGTGACTTGTATGTGATCTCCAGTGTGAACTTTAAACGCCCCGAAAGTGTCCCGCATGTGTATTGGAGGACATGTGTTTACGGAAGTCACCTAAACATGGACACGAGAATTGAGCACCTGGTGATTGAGAAGAAGAAGGACAAGGTTTTTGGACATGTTTTTTTTTTTCTGGGGCAGTGGCAGCAACGTCCGTAGAAAGGAACGTGTGTGTGCGGAGTCGCAGCCAAGAGTGGTGAGATTGCGAATGTGCTTCACCGCTTCACTCACACGGAGTTCATACACAATTTTCAGATGACGAAATGAACGTTTGTGTACATTTGTTGATATGTGTAGGTGGGATGAATGCGACCTGACCGTTCAGACTGAAGTCGCATGTCAAAAGATCAGATATGTATCGGTTTCAGGACCACATATCCAAGTGGTCTGGGTCACATTTGAGAAAATCTGATCTGTGTCGTTCAGATTGTCATTAAAAGATCAGATAAGGTCGCACAGGGGCGAAAAAATCACTTTGGGCTGCAGTCTGAACGCAGCCAAACTGAAAAAGCCGTTCCGCCTTGTGATGTCACGTGGTTATACAAAACGTGCCCCACTGTGTTTTTAAAATCCATACCCCTTCACTAGAATCATTTTGATGATTTCAGACCTGGAATTGCCATTCTCTACTGAACTAAAGGTAAAAGGAACTGTTAACTTGAAAACTACCACTTCATGACATCACAAAGTGGAACGGACAGACTAATAATGCAGGATTACTCAAACATGTGTGAATGAAACAAAAACACAACTCCAGGTATGTTTTTGATGAGAGAACAACATTTTAATGTGTAAAGAATAATATATATTTTTCACAACTTTTCTAGTGAAGGTTTGGAACAAGATGCGATCGCTTTGCCTGGAATATTCCACAATATGGCATTAAACTTTTCACATACCATACATACCATAAAAGATGACCATTCTTACCGTGAATGGGCTTGCCTCTCCACAGATCTGACCTGTAATCTGCCACGGAGATAGATACACTTCCAAGCAAAACCGTAAACCTTCATGAAGACAATCAAAGTGGCAGACCCGTCACTAAAAAAACCTACACAGCGCTTCTTTCATTTCCTCTGTATCTCTTCAGTTTGAAATCACTTGCAATATTTCCGATTTGGCTCTGAAGTTTTGTTTATTTTTCACAGATTTTCATGGATTATCTGTAAAACCCTCAAGACCTTTACACAACACAATCTTACATTCACTGGTTTATCATCTGTTATCTCCGCCATGAAGCCAGCTTGTTTTTGGCTGCATTTCTCTACACAGTCCTTCCCCCATAACCCACTGACCCCCGTTTCACACGCAACCCAGACTTCTGTAATTATTTCTCCAACAAGCTCCCAAAACATGATATTTTTTTTAACTTTCAATGATAAAAAGACACACGCTTACTGTACAAAATGTTCAAACACACTGTGCTTCTCTGTTATTGAAAGAGGATTTGAAGATCAGCGCTGTGAAAATAACACTGTGAAAGTTCATAAAAGTTCAGCTCAAAGGAAGCAAAATACTGGAAATAAAGACTAAAGAGTTGAATTATGCATGCAGTTTGCGTGCGTTGTGTATTTGTACCCGCACGAACCTTAGACGCACAGCTGTGGAATCACAAAATTGCCTGAATATATTAAAATCCACGAGTTTTCAATATGACTCCAACTAGAATTTCGCAGAATCTCCATGTGTTGTCTCAAAAAACAAAATATAAAAGACCAAATTGACATAATTGTAATAGTTTATGCAAATGGTCATGTTGTTTTCCGAAATCCAAGAACCCACACATCATTCAATTATGTTTTAAAAGGCTTAATCGGCGTTTTAGAAGCGTGGCTTGGCCCCAGCTGTCAGTTGTACTCGCTGTTAAAAGGTTTCTGTGTGTGATGGGCAGATCTCTCCGTCTCTCTCTCCATCTCTCTCCTTTCTTTCTCTTTCTCTCCATCCCTATCTTTGTTTCTCTCTCTTCTTCTTTCTTGCTTTCCCTTCTCCATCTGTCTCCCTCTCTCTGTCTTGTTTTCTCTCTCCCTCTTTCAGTCTTTCTCTTTTTTTCCTTCTGTCTCCCTCTTTCTGTCTTGTTTTCTGTCTCCCTCCTTCCGCCTTTCCCTTTTTCCCTCCCTTCCCCTCCTCTGTCTCCTTCCATCTCTGTCTCCCTCTTTTGATCTTTCTCTTTTTTTCTCTCTGTCTCCCTCTTTCAATCTTTCTCTTTTTCTCTCTGTCTCCCTCTCTCTGGCTTGTTTTCTGTCTCCCTCTTTCCAACTTTTTCTTTTTCTCTCTGTGTGTGCCTCTCTCTCTCTCATTTTCTATCTCCCTCTTTCCATCCTTCTCTTTTTCTCTCTTTCCCTCTCCTCTGTCTTGTTTTCTGTCTCCCTCTTTCCATCTTTCTTTTTTTCCTTCTGTCTCCCTCTTTCTGTCTTGTTTTCTGTCTCCCTCTTTCTGTCTTTTTCTTTTTCTCTCTCTGTCTCTCTCTTTCCATCTTTCTCTTTTTCTCTTGCTGTCTCCCTCCATCTATGTCTCCCTGTCTCTTTCTTGTTTTCTCTCTCCCTCTTTCAGTCGTTCTCTTTTTTCCTTCTGTCTCCCTCTTTCTGTCTTGTTTTCTGGCTCCTTCTTTCCATCTTTCTCTTTTTTCTCTCTGTCTCTCTCTCTCTTTCTTTCTTGTTGTCTGTCTCCCTCTTTCTCTTTTTTTCTCTATGTGCCTCTCTCCATCTTTCTCTTTTTTTCTCTCTCTGTCTCCCTCTTTCCAACTTTCTCTTTTTTCTCTCTGTCTCTCTCTCTCTTTCTCTCTTGTTGTCTGTCTTCCTCTTTCTCTTTTTTTCCTCTGTGTGCCTCTCTCCATCTTTCTCTTTTTCTCTCTCTGTCTCTCTCTCTCCATCTTTCTTTTTTTTCTCTGTGTGCCTCTCTCCATCTTTCTCTTTTTCTCTCTCTGTCTCTCTCTCTCTCGTTCTGTCTTGTTTCCTGTCTCCCTCTTTCCGCATTTCTCTTTTTCTCTTTCTCTCCCTCCATATCTGACTCTCTCTGTTTCTTCTTTCTCCCTCCTTATCTCTCTTTCTTTTTCTCTCCCCCCTCCCCGTCTCTCTCTCTCTCTCCCTTTCCCCTGTGCGTCTCTCTCTCTTCCTCCTCTCTCATTCACTCCCTCTCTCTTGTGTCTCTCTCTCTCTCTCCTTCTAGTTCCCTCCCTTCTCTTCTTCTCTCTCTCCCTATCTCACTCTACCTCCTTATCTCACTCTCTCTCTGTCTGTATCTTCTCTCTTCCTTTTTCTCTCCCCCTCCCTATCTCTGTCTCGCTCTCTCCCTCCTTATCTTTCTGTCTTTCTTTCTCTCTGTTTCCCTCCTTCTCTCTCTTTTCCCGCGTTCTCTCCGTCTCATGGGGTCAGTGGATAGAGAGAAAGAGCGAGAGGGAAAAAGAGAAAGGGGGGGCACGGTGACTTTTGGGTCCTGTGGCGTTTTTGGCGAGTGCTGTTTATAGAACAGACGTCACTGACCGGGGAGAAATGGGGTCAGTTTGGTCGTAGGAACTAAAGGAGCGTGTGCACCTTCGAGACACTTTTAGACAAACCTTAGTCATCCTCAAGAGACTTTACTTGGACACAGTCGTCTTTTCTATATCGGACAAGTCATAATCTCATTTTCAAGTAAGATTATTGCATTTTCAATTGTAATTAAAAGTGACAAAATCTTCTTCACTTCATATTCTGGTCCTGCCTGCTCCGTGTACCATTCGTTTTTTGAATTTCAGTTCAGAACGAAAAACAATAAAATGGGAAAACAGTTTGTTATTTCATTATTCCATTTTAGTGTCAAACAAAAAAACTCGGAGTCTCAGAGCCCATTTCATTTGATATTTTATTCTCTGGTTCATTTGCCCCAGAAGTTCTGCTTCTAAAAGGACTTACCAGAAAAATTGTTGCAATTGTGAACAAATATGTCCTCTTCTACTTTTGCGTCTTGGAAAGTAATTGTTGAACTCTTTGACGACAAAGGGGTAGCAGCGAGGAGATAAACTCTTCTTTGTTCAGTTGACATTGAATTTACACGTGGCGCGCTAAGCAGCAGAACTTCCAGGGCAAATAAACCAAGAGAGAATAAAATATTAAAATGAAAATAAGCACTGAGACTGAGTGTTATTTGGAATAAACTTTAAATTAAATATTGGAAATAGAGGTCGAAATGTGTTTTTTTTTGTTTGACATTACAACAGAATAATGAAATAACAAACCCATTTTATTGTTTGTCCTTCTTAACTGAAGTGAGTTTTAAAGTGTACACCATCTCTGTCTTGTGCCACAACAACAAACTGGACCCTGGTTGATTTCATATTGGCCTGACAGTGGCTCAGTGGTTAGAGTAGTGGCCCTCGGACCAGTTATTTTTTATTTATGTAATTTTTTGATAGGGACAGAGTGTTTTAATGAACATCTAGGCAGGTGACACAGAGAACAAACGCGAAATACAAAAGTTACACAAGACCTAACGCAGAACAGTAAAAGGTCAGATTAAATGTGTTCACAGACTTGCTCTTCCTTCATCCACAGTTTAAGGTGCAGTTTGAACGTAGACCGAGGTGGACTTTCTCTTACTCTCGGCGGGAGGCTGCTCCAATAATTAGTCTCTTTGATAGACAGCACAGACCAAGCCTCACAAGACCAAGCCCTGTCATTTTGTCCTCAGTCAAGTCACCTCACCCACCTTACCCAGTATGAAAGGATGAAAGTGGTCTGTGCGGTATGATTGGTGGTGGTCGGGGGGGGCTGATGGTGCAGATTGGCAGCCTCGCTTCTGTCAGTTTCCCAGGGCAGCTGTGGCTACAACAGTAGGGGTGTAACAAGTCTCACGATACAGTATGAACCTCACGGTACGATATTTATTGCGATATCGTGGGAAAGCTCATGATATAATGGGGATGTAACAGTATCTAAATCTCTCGGTTTTCACGATATACATCTCACGGTATGATATTTATTGCGATATTTTGTGGAGGCGAACAAAACTGCTAAAATGATACTTTGTCCTCTTAAAATGCCTTGACATGACTTAAAGGTTGTATGGAGGATTTTTTTTTTTCGTTTCAAATTGTCAATGAAAGTTTAAAATACCATTACAGAGATGCAGCAGTCTTGTAATTATGACCAAAAAAAAAAAAAGAATGAAAATCAATCAACTGTGGACATAGTGAGGCCAGACAAACATCAGCCAATAGACAACCAGGCTACCTCATTTTCTATTGGCTGTTAGGTTGTCAATCAAACTCCCTACGTTTCTAGTGTAACTGACTCACGGCGCGCAGGGATTACGTGGTTTATGCAGCGGTTCTTAGAGGCTTTTTTAAACTGTAGCTTCCTCGCAGTTTGCACAAAGTTTGTTGCAATGGCGGACGAGAATCCACGACTGGTTCGCCACAACAGGAAATCCGTTTTTGAGGTCGCTGAAAGAAGAAGAGAAGTGGAAAAGGAGCGAAGCCAAACTCAGGTGATTCTTGGAGATTCCTTCCAGCGGTGGTGCAAATCAAGCAGACGAAGAGTCTAAAAACTGAAGCGTCGGTCACAAAATTATTTCTAGATAGGTCACTTCAGCAGTAATTCTGAACACGCACTGGCTGTAAACAAGCGTGTTTTCTAGAGTAAAGAGGCGGGAGGAGGTGTTTCTGCTAAGGGAGCTGTGGAGGAGGAAGGTGGTGTCACGCATGCACAACATTTGAAAAAGGACTGTCGCTGTATTTCTCTTCCCTTAAAAAATCCTCTATACAACCTTTAATCCAAAGTACTATGACTTAAAAGTGCTTAGAACTGTTATTTTTTGTTGGAGTCTGCACTGAAACGGAGCAAAGGATCATGGTCTATGTAGTTCCCTCTATCTTTTTTGAGCTGTTGCTGCACCATGACTCTTAATTTAAGCAAAGAGACGTGTAAGTCGATATATTGTGATGGTCCACGATATTATTGTGAGAACTTTGACGATACGATATCACGATATTTCAGTTATTGTCACATCCCCATACAATAATATATTTTAACAATACAGAATATGGAGTGAATGAATAATGACGACAGCTTTGAGAAGCTTTGACAAGTCTCTGAAGCGCGTTACAAGTATGAGGCCAAATATTTAAACAAAAACTAAAGAAAAAGTGTTGTTACAAATTTAAAAAGTACCTTATTGTGCATGTCCTTCGCCTCATTCATTACAATTCAGATGAACTGGATCTCATGTTTCCTGATATCCGCTCGCATGTTGATTTATGTTTGTCTTAATCTACGCTCTCATCCATGTTACGCTGCTAAATTAAAATATCACATCACTGTATCTATTTAAGCTCTCATAAATATACAGCGGCTCCCATACTCTGAATTAATAAAATGTTTACTTCTTGTGTTTTTATCTGAACTGTTTCTGAATCACCTAATACGAGCTTATAAACCGAACTGAGTGCCAGGACTGAGCAGCTTGTCTTGGCATTAGCTACGGACAAACTGTACCTCATTTTATAACACTGATTAAAGTGTAAAAGTGTGCTGTTAGCCCGAGTGCACCTTTGCTCTCCTCACCAGCCTGTAAACGCACTCCCAGAGACACAGGCACCTACATAAAAGTTTAATTATGAGATGGAAATAAGACCTGAGTAAAAAGAGAAGCAGCGCCTGATGACTTTATTAGCTGCGTTGCCATATTGGTCATTTATCAGCGTTTTATGCAAGGAGTCCGCACTTTATGGAGGGTTCATTACGCACCTGGCTATAAACAAAAGACGCAAATAATTTCTTTGTTTTAGAGACTTGAATCGCGCTCTCACTCAGTCTGACTCGTATAATTACTTGTACTCTCTGGGCGCCAAACAGATGTACCTGATCTCATTAGAAAAAGGGAGTTTTCTTCACCGCGCCCAAACTAAAGAGCTGGCTGTTAGTTGACATTTAGCTGCTCAGTATTGTCTGTTTTTTTCTCTAAGTCTGAACAGAATGGATGATTAATTAGGGATTATTGTCATGAGTTTATCTATAGGCGCAAAGGAAACTATGGGACAGACGCATGAGCCAGAACAATGACCACACACAAGTAGAAAGTAGCGGGATGCAAAAATCTTGAAATATCACTATTCCGTGATACAGTATCGTTATTGGGGCTACTCTGTCTGAGATTATTTTTTGTATTTTTTAGCAGCTTTTTTGTGACTGCGTTAATAATGCCCTGGGACAGACTAATGGAAGTAAGGCAGCCAATCTGTGCCATCAACACTCTGACCACCACCAATCATCCACGAACACCGAACACACCACATTCATAAAGGTGAAGTGTCTTGCGTAAGAACACAATGACAGAATTCGGTCCAAGCAGGAATCGATAATCTGTGTGTTCATTTTTTCATTTGTTTTTCAAAATCAAACCAAAAATTTAAAAAACTTAAAAAAAAAACACAACAATTTTCTTCATTATTTGTCTCCAAAACCAAAATGAAAAAACGGACAATGATTTATTTATTTATTTATTTTTCTCGATTTTGTGTTTAAATGAATAATGGAAAAAGTCCCGGTCTGGTTCTGGTCTGGTCTGGCATCACAGTTTAGGTCATGGAAACGGAAAACAGTCGTTATCTGTTTTTTTTTTTTCTGTTATTCATTCTATTAAAAACAGATAATGACTGTTTTCCGTTTCCGTGACTTAAACTGTGAGGCCGGACCAGACCAGAACCTTTTTCCATTATTTATTTAAACACAAAATCGAAAACTAAAAAAATTAATCCTTATCCATTTTTTGGTTTTGGAGGTAAATAATGAAGAAATTGTTGTTTTTTCATTTTCTTATTTTTGGTTTTATTTTAAAAAACAAATGATACACGGATTATCAATCTTTCGACCTTTGGATTGGCAGACACACTCGACATTCACTGTGCTGTAGTTTTCATTTTACCTTTGCACAAGTAGTGGATTAACAAAGCTGTGCTGTTGCTAAAACAAGCAATATTTTGTGTTTTGTGTCAATACAAAGTTAACTGGAGCTGGAGTTGATGGAGCCGGAAGTGTCCCCATGCTCACTTCCTATTTGGAACGAGGTACAGGTTAGCTATGTCCGTTTATATATACAGTCTATGGTCTAATGGCAGCACCTGCTCGTCTCCATGGAGACAGTTAAGTTTAATGCCGTACTGTAGAACTTTCCAGGCAGAGCAATGACATCTCCATGGAGACAAGCAGTTTGTGGAAGTAAAAAAAATTAAGAGAAAGGGGAATAATTGGAAATAAAGTTTGACCTTTGCTTCACCTGCATGGCTTTCTTATTTAATAAAAATAGCTCAGAGTGTTCTTGTTCATATTTTTTGTGCTTTTGCGGTGTTCTTCAAAATTCCACTAAGAAGAGTCTTGAAGCTAGCACATAATGATCAGCCAAACATATCCAAAAGCACTGATGAGTAATTTCATTGAGTTTCAGGTTTGCCCACAGACTCCACCTCAGCTCCAATTTTTACTGGAAAAAAAAAACATTGTATTTTTTCCAGTCTACATAATCTCATTTATGACGTGTTTTATAAGATGTGTGGGCGCAAATGAAGTGATAGATGATAGAATTAGCTATAGCATTCCCAGAAGAGAAACACTATCTGTGGGCTGATTGCGTTTTAGTTAAATAATTCAGGCTCTGGGACTTGCGCTACTGGCCTGTGAGTGTGTATGGATTACTGATAGAGAAATATATTATAATTAAGTAGCTGTTTTGTTTATCATATTTTTGTACGAGTTGTGTGCAAAAATATTGAAATATCGATGTATTGTGATACTAAATTTGGTGATTTGCGGTACAGTACTGAAGAGTATTTTTGTATCTTTTAGCATTTTTTGTGATTAGAGGATAATTATGAAGCAATACACTTGAAATATTCACAGTTTTGATTAAATATTGTTTCTAAAATGGATATGGTTTCTAAAAAACAACAATATATCAGTACCATGTGACAATATCGTATTGTGAGTCATGTATCAAGTATCGTATCGACTCATGAAAGACCCTGTGATTTTCCCAGCCCTTTTTGTACACACAAGAAAGAAAATCTGACATGGGCTGCACATAATCCCAATATATACATGGTTTTCTTTTGTGTTAGCCCTAGTCCACTGCCTAATCCACTGTCACAAACCAGAATAATCCCAGTAAACCCATTTTTAAAAAGAGTGTATTTTTTTTAAAAACCTGAGCTGCAGCAAATAAATGTCAGAACGAATCGATAATTAGCCAGAGAAGTTATTTATTCCGCTCTCTACAGCTCAAATCCTACCTTATTAAAATAAAAATGGCAAAAATCTCCCTACTTTTGCAAAGAAAAAGTAATATTGAGCCCCAAAATATATTGTTCCATCTCATATATTGAACGATAAGTCAGTACAGTGAGTATTATGGCAGGTCTATACAGCTTTGTTTTACTGTGTAAGGGGGAAAATAAAGTTTATTTTACTTCAAGACAGGTTTATTTTGCTTTATGGATGTTTATTTGCTCTAACTGATGATAATAACACAGATTTTGCCCAAGCCTATACTAGGGATTCACCGATACTGATACTAGTATTGAGGTATTGAATATGGGTGCTGCTCCAGGAAGATTAGCATTATCAGGTATCGGTTCAGTTTTATATCCTGGTTGGACTCTTTACTGACTAATGTAGACCCAGGACGTCTCGTGATGTTTGAACTTCAGTTACTTGCCGAATAAATAGCAGTTACATAACACGATCAGATCATTTTTTTGAATAAATTAAAGGTGCATTATGTAACTTTCTTGTAAAGGGTTTGCCACCTGCTTGTCTTGATGGAAATGTCATTGCTTTGTCTAGAATGTCGCACAGTGTGGCATTAAACAGATCTATTTTCACGGAGACAAGCCCACAGTGCCTCCAGGCCAAGTTGCAGGTCAGATCTGTGGAAAGGTGAGCTCACTCAAAGTAGGAATGCATGTATTTTTGAGCAGTAAAACACCTGCAATTGAACAAATGCAACATACATAGATGAGTTTAATGCTATACTATGAAACCTTTCAGGCAAATCTTGTGGTTAGTACTCAAGACCTCGAGACCGCTTTTTTATGATCTTGGTCTTGCTTCGTATTCAAGCACATTTGGACTCGGTCTTTTCTTGGTCTTGATAGCTCTTGGTCTTGGTCTTGTCTCGGACTCGAGGGCTGACACTCGACGAGTACGATCATATTTCACTACGGCCGGTAAATGTGCAAAGGCTGCTCAATATCAATGCAAAACCAGTAAGATAATGTAACTGTAAATGTTATGAACTTGAAAAACGCCACATGATTAACTTGGAAGTTGTTTTTTGTAAAGTGCCAGTGGAAGTGGGATTAAAGAAGGGGTTCTCAAACTGTTGGTCGGGTTCCAAAAAAAGAGGCGTTTCAGTGCAGTACAGTTTGCTTGCCCTTTTTTTTAAGCCTAAATGAACATTAACCAGATCAAGTGGAGATAGATTTATAAAAACATTGATATGCATGTACCAAAATGCAAATAAATGTAGAGAATGACAAATATGGTCTTGATTTGGTCTTGATGGCCTGGGTTTTCGCTCATGTCTCGGTCTCTACCTTTAAAAGTCTTGATCTTGTCCTGGTCTTTGAACCCTGTGGTCTTGGACAGGTCTTGGATTACTGCGGTCTTGACTACAACACTAGTGGACCCTCTACCAAAAAAGGTACACAGTGAAAACAAAAAAAGTCATTTTAAATTCCTACACTGATATTGGTTAATAATATAATAATAATAATCGGATGTCAGAGCTGAAAAACCTCGACAGGTGCATCCCTGGCCTTTACACTTCTATACGCAACGCTGAATCAATATTTGTGTTGAACCTGGATGCTTCTGGTGCAGGCTGAGCGGTTTGTTGATTCCATTTAACACCTTTCTGTGCTAAGTCCCTTCGTCTTTACACACTTTAAAATCCTCCCTGATAGCAGCCCTGTCCAGCAAAGGTCAGCCTGTCCTTCAGTCGCTCCCTCTCTCTTTCACTTCCTCTCTCCTCTTTTCTCTCCTCTGCTCCTTTGTGCCAGTTTACAAGTCTGGCATTCACACCCCTCAGTTTTGGATCGGAGAAACCCGGATTGGACTAACACCGTTTGAGTTGAAGAAATCCCCCGTTTCAGAGCGGAGATTTACATTTAGCAGGATATGGTTTTGAAGATACTTTCTTGTTTGGTGTTTTCGGTCAAAATAAAGCAGGGATATTTGGTCAAATACAATACTATAATGTTTATCGTAGATCTTAAAGCATGGACCTGTTAAGCAAAATTGACTTTTTAGAGCTTTTAATAATACTATAGTTGTTTCTCCTCATTAATTACTCACTCGGAGTTTTATTTAGAGTGATTCATGCATGTTTGAGCAGTCTTTACTGGTTTATTTTCATGACCCCATTTTGACGATCAACTCCAGTTTTCACCACCGCTGGCATACGCCCACTACTCTGTACACGAACTCCCTTTTCCAATTTTATTTTCTAAATCTGTGACACACGCAGGATTCAGCAGCGTGGCATAGTCATTTTGGTACAAACGGGAAAAAAAATCTGCATCTCACTAGTGTAATGTGCAGCTATCCATTAAAAGGGTTGATAACTTCACGGCTCTTTGTTGTGATGATTGGGCACCGCTTTTTTCTAACTCTGAGATTAACAGACTTTTTCTTTTACTGAGTTGTTTTTGATGAGTACTGCAATTTAAAATGTCCAAATTATAATAACAATCCACGGGAGTTGTAAATTACTGTATTTAACTGGTGCTGGGTTCAACTTCAGGGGCAGAAGTTCAACTGTAGGGCTTTATCTTTGTATTGCTCAAATATACCTTGAAAAACACGTATTCTTATTGTGAGCGGGGTTGCCTATCCACAGATCTGACCTGTCACTTTGCAGATTGCAGTCTCCAGACAACCCACCTTTGAAAATAGTCATCGTACATAGCATCTAAAAGGATAGAAAACACACTGAGTCTTGCTTGGGCCTCTCTGTTCCTTGATTTTTAAAGATACTGTCTTATTTGTCAAACTCAGTCTGTCATCTTTAGTCTGAATCGTCACACTGCAGGATCCGTCCCCTCTGGTTCTCAGTCCATAGATATATTTTGAGCTCTTGTGCCCAAAGCTATGCGCTGCGTGGATCCAGAGGGTGTGAGGCTTTGTCAGAACACATTACATAAACCATGACGTCCACTGTCCCAAACCAGGCCAAGCACTTTTCATTTTTTTTACATTCATCATCTAGTTTATAAAGAACTGCTAGAGCACATATTTTGCATTTGCCAGACCAGTTAAAGAGGCTGTTTCTGATTTTTACTTTCTTAAAAATGGAAATAACAGAACTAGTTTATTTGAACAGGTTTGTAGTGGTCCAGAGTTCTTTTTCACTTGCCTTTATGCATTCTGAGCATTCCAGTTATTCACCATGTTGAGTTTATAAGTGCTTTTCAAAACTCTCAGAGACTGGTGTGGATTTTGACATGACAGTTTAGTTAACAACAACTAGCATCAGTGGTGAAACGAATGAAGTAAAAGTAGTAACGTACTGTACTACTTTTAAGGTATCTGTATTTTACTTATGTGAATTGTAAGGTGCATACTTTTTACTTTTACTTCACTATATTTGAGAGCAAGTATCTGTACTTTCTACTCCACTACATGTTTTAAGCAGACTGAAAAGTACATGTATTTTTTTATTATAATTTGAGTCCTGCTGAACTTACTTAAAGGTACACTGCGTAACTTTTCTTGGAGAGGGTGCACCACATGCAAGTCTCCATGTAGATGTACTTAACTGTTCAGCCTGGAGTGTTTCACAGTAAGGCATTAAACTTATCTATCCATCTATTTTCTTCTGCTTATCCGTGGCCGGGTCGCAGGGGCAGCAGTCTAAGTAAGGACTCCCAGACTTCCTTCACCCCACACACTTCCTCCAGCTCCTCCGGGGGGACCCCAAAGCGTTCCCAGGCCAGTCGAAAGACAAAGTCCCTCCAGTGTGTCGTGGGTCTTCCCCAGCGCCTCCGTCTGGTGGGACATGCCCGGAACACCTCCTGAGGGAAGCACCCAGGAGGCATCCAGAACAAACGCCTGAGCCACCTCAACTGGCTCCTCTCAACGTGGAGGAGCAGCAGCTCTACTCCGAGCTCCTCCCGTGTGACTGAGCTCCTCACCCTATCTCTAAGGGAGCGCTTGTATCCACAGTCTTGTCCTTTTGGTCATTACCCAAAGCTCACAAAAGCTCATGACCCTAGGTGAGGTTAAGAACGTAGATTGATTTGTAAATCAAGAGCTTTATCGAGCGCTTTTCTTTTAGCTCTCGATAAACTTATCTAACGCCATGGAAACAAGCAGGTCAAGATACAGATCAGTTCGTTGGAGAGGCTGGCCTGATCACACAGGAATATATGTTCTTATATCTATTTCTGAACAATAAAATCACCTCTGAGTAGACTTTTAATGCCATACTGTGGAATTTACCAAGCAAAGCAATGACATCTACCCTCCACCAGAAAAGTTACACAGTGCACTTTTAAGTAGATTTTTTTGTTATATGATACTTTTACTTGAGCATTTTTTCACTCCTGTATCTGTACTTTTAGCTTAGTAACAAAACTGAGTACTTCTTCCACCACTAAGTAGCATGGTAACACACACTTTATGATGATGGGACAATAAAACCCTTTCTAATTAACCACAGGCAGCACACAGCAGACTTATTTGACCTCCAGAGCTCCGTATACAATATATCTGTACTGGGGCAAGACTAATTTTGCTCAAGTACATGAGAAAAAGCATTAGGTCAGTGAATACCTCTGCAGAAGTCATTTAGGGTGAACAAAACACAACAGCTTCCTTAAATGATCTTTCCATTTTGTTGCGTTCTCGGTAATTGAATAAGCTGGTTTGTTTACGCGATACATTTTACATGCCAGGGCTAAATTGCTTTTGTAAGGGAGCACAATGTTATTCTTCTAGTTGTTTTCTCACATGGGTAAGCTCCAGCAAACCACATAAATCCAGAAGCGTTTACGACCAGTGACCCATGTAAGAGGGAGAAAGGCGTGCCGTGTGCAGCGCTCACTGGTGGTTTTGTCAAAGTACAAACCATTTCACTTTAAATTAAATATGAGCCATTATCGGGGAACGCTACCACTCCACTGTTCAAAGCCTGTCAAGTCTCAAATGCTTTTCATATATTTTCTACAACCCTACGAAATTGTAGATAATGATACCTTAGCTGCAGAAATGCAATATGCAAATAAAGGTGATTTGAAGGATTTGGTTTGTGCTGAAATAGATACTTTGCAGCTGATGACACCAGTATTCCCTCGAGGTGTGATGCTAACTGTAGGCACTGCTCTGTCTGAAGCTGTTAGACTTTAATTTGAGCTTTGTTTTATCAAAATCTGACCAGAAAAAAACTGACTTAGCTGGGACTAGAACACGTGAGACGATGTTAAACAAGTCTGACTCATGAAATTACAGTTTTTCAGTTAGTCACTCTCACCATTTTGTTGAAAACCAAACACCTAAACAAGACTCTGAACATTCGGATTGATCACAGGCTCCTGATGTGCTTTTAAATCAATTTTGTGTCTTTTCTTGAGTTGTCAGACAATTTTGTGTGCTTTGTGTGGCCATGGTAACTCCTAAACATCACACCATTAGAGATACATGTAGGACACCACAGCGTTATGTCACTGCAAAGTATCAAGAGGCCTACTGATATATTATGATACCGTATTGATATTGTGGGCCGCTTTAATGATATATCAAGTATTTTTTGGTTGGCCTATATTTTCTTACATTGGTTTGTGACAGTTGTACCATTGTGCTACTTGTTTAGAGAAAAGAGACTGGTTTGTGCACTACATTTGACATATTTACAGTTTTGATGAATAATAATAATTTTCAGTTTGTGCAGATAACAAAGAAATAGTGTTGTTAAAATGTATCTGGTTCTTAAAAATAGTTGTATATTGCAGATTATGATATGTATCTCCATATAATATTATTGTATCATGACACTTGTATCTTAGACTTTTAAAATTATATGCAAACAGTAGCTCACACATCACAATATAATATAATAACAAAGAGCAAAGATATTAATGGTAATAATAAAGTCAATGTAAGTTGCAAAAATAACTGGTGTCAAATAAGGCATAATTAAATAAATGTATAGGAACAAGTAAAAATAAAAAAAACATATAATTGCAAATTATCTTTCAGCTATATACAAGAGGCTGTAAGAAGAAAATATGATTGACATAGGGACATAGGGTTATCTATTACATTTGGGTGAGTTGTATAGTTGTAGGGAGTATTATCTGTTACATTAGGGTGAGTTGTACAGTTGTAGGGAGTATTATCTGTTACATAAGGGTGCATTGTTGTACAGTTGTAGGGAGTATTATCTGTTACATTAGGGTGAGTTGTTAGTTGTACAGTTGTAGTATTATTAGGTGCATTGTTGTACATGTACAGTTGTACAGTTGTAGGGAGTATTATCTGTTACATAAGGGTGAGTTGTACAGTTGTGCAGTTGTAGGGAGTATTATCTGTTACATAAGGGTGAGTTGTACAGTTGTAGGGAGTATTATCTGTTACATAAGGGTGAGTTACTGTGAGTTGTACAGTTGTAGGGAGTATTATCTGTTACATAAGGGTGAGTTGTACAGTTGTACAGTTGTAAGGTGAGAGTTGTACAGTTGTAGGGAGTATTATCTGTTACATTGAGGGTGAGTTGTACAGTTTGTAGGGAGTATTATCTGTTACATTAGGGTGAGTGTTGTACAGTTGTAGGGAGTATTATACTGAGTACATAAGTGAGTTGTACAGTTGTAGGAGTATTATCTGTTACATAAGGGTGAGTGTTGTTGTACAGTTGTAGGGAGTATTATCTGTTACATGAGGGTGAGTTGTACACTTGTAGGGAGTATTATCTGTTACATGAGTGGGTGAGTTGTACAGTTGTAGGGAGTATTATCTGTTACATTAGGGTGAGTTGGGGGAGTATGGTATGGATGTACAGTGAGAGAGATTTAAATTCCCAGCTGTAACTGGGATGAAACATTTTAATTATTATGCCAAAATATGTAAATTTACGAACTGAGCTTCCAAAATCCACTAAGACAGGATGTGGAAAGGCTGTGTTTTTTAATGTAAAATAGGCCTATAGCTCTTAAGCATCTCTGCTCCATCTGCTGCTGGTAAACATGCAGCAGCCTACATATATTAGAACAGCTGACGAGCTTGATTTTGAACCAAATAATGATTTTGTTTTGATGTATTATGCAGCACCACCAATTTATTCAACATTTCTCGAGGGGTTAATTTTATTCATCCAATCATAATTTATTCCTGAGTCTGAACTCCAGACCACACGCTTTCACTGACAGCCTGTTTGTTGACCTGTCAATTAAAAAGACTCAAACATGAGAGTTTAAAGTGGATCTCAAAGTCTGCGATTTTACGGTCAGAGCATTCAGGATGCACTGTGGAACTTTTCTGTAGTGTGTCAGTCGCCTTCTTGTTTCTATGGATATGTCATTGCTCTGCCTGGAATGTTCCACAGTATAACTTTAAACAGCTCTGCCTTACCATTTATGCAATTACAAGCGGTTTTATTGTTGAAAAATAGCTAGAAAAAACAGGGATTCTGACTGTAAGTGGGGTTGCCTCTCCACAGATCTGACCTGTAACTTGGTCTGGTTTGGTCTCCATGGTGATAGAAATGTTTAATGCCATTCCAGACAAAACAATAACATCTCCATGGAGAAAAGCAGGTGGCGGACCCTCCATCAGAAAAGGTACACAGTGCACCTTTAACATTAAACGCATTTTTTTTTCCTAATGTATGTTTCAGTAAGACAAAATTAAATCAAACTGTACATTGTGATCAACCAATATGAGAAAAAATATACCATTTTGTCATATCACTCAGCCCCACTTTGCGCAGAATCTTTTAAAGAACCTCTACCAGATTTATTTCCCATATATCTGAGCAAAATTAGTCTTGCCCCAGTACTTGTATATCATATAAGTAAAATAAGTCTCCTGTGTATTGTCTGCATCTAATTACAAAACCTTTGTATTGTCTAAGAATCAGGAAGTGCACAGTTAGCATTGTAGTTGTTGTCAACCTTAGTGTGATGACAAAACTCTGCTTTGGTTTTATAATCTCATTGTGGTGAATCAGAATGGAAAAGGTAAGTGACTGCAAACTGTTTTAAATGAACTAGTTTTAAGTTTTCAAGACTGTAAAAATCAGCATCTTTAAGACAGACATTGCAGTGCTCATCAGAAGAATCATACATATAGTTTTCATTACGCAATTGTTGGTGTACTCCCTCGTTTGTTCAGGAGTGCTTTGATGTAGAGAAGGGTTCAGCTGTGTTCAACATCATGACATTCTGGCTCCCATCCAGTAGTACACAACAGGTACATAATGCCCCATCACTGTCACTCTGAGGCTACGTTCAGACAGCAGCCTGAAGTGACCCAGATCTGATTTTTTCACCCCATGCGACCTGTATCTGATCTTTTAACGACACAGACCAGATTTCTTTCAAATGCAACCCAGACCACTTGGATATGTGCTCCTAAAACCGATACATATCGGATTTTTTGACATGCGACTTCAGTCTGAACAAAGCGCATTCATCCCACCTACACATTATCAACAAATGTACACAAACCTTCTTCTCGTTGTGCGAATGTTCCTTTCTATGAACTTTGCTGCCACTGCTCCACAAAACGCCATGGCCAAAAACCTTCTCCTTCTTTTTCTCCTTCTCAATCTCCTCCTTAAAACAAATAAACAAATAATACATGTTCTGGCTCCGGTACGACAGCAACTTTAAAATCACCAGGTGCTCAATGCTAGTGTTCATGTTCAGGCTACTGTCCTCCGATGCGCATGACAGTTTTGGGGCGTTTAAAGTTCACACTGGAGATCATTTAATTTAATTGGAAATGTGAACGACCTCGCAAAAAATCCGAATTGAGCATTAAGACCTGCAGTCTGAACGTAGCCTAATACTCCTCCTTTTGCAGCTAGACTTAATTAACACAGAGTAGGATAGATCTAAATATTTCAAGCCAGTACCATCAAATTGAAAATGCCAAATTGACATGATTGCAAAAAGTATCCTGAAATCTTCTCTACATTACAACTTTAGATGTGGCCATACCAGATTTTTCTCAGAAGCTAAGCTAGGGTCGGGTTAATAGACTGGAAGACTACTGACAAAAACAGGTGACACAGTGCAAAAACTACTGTTGTGTCCTTTGGAAAGGCACTTCACCCACATTGCCGATGAAAGGGGGGTGTGTGTGTGAGTGATGGTGGTGGTGACAGGGGCTGATGGTGTAGATTGACAGTCTAGTGCTTTGGGTGTCTTGAAAGGTGCTGTATAAATGCAACGATTAATTAATTAATTGATTAGATGTGCCTAAAGTGAACAACACATATAAACAAAGTATATTTCCATATTCTCGCTTGGATGAAATGCAGAGAATATAAAGTTCTAACTGTAATATTCCTGCTGCTAAGGCTGTCAGTTCAGTTTTAGGATTTCCAAAAATAGTCGCTCGTCTCCGTTCTCATCATTATCATTTCTCCACAGCTCATTCTGACACTGTCCCCCTCCTCCTGCCCCCACACTGCCCCCTGCAGCCCGCATGCAGAACTCATGTTTTATTCAGCCCTCCCCGCTGTACACTGCATTCACTTTAACCTTTCATGATCGGGGCAAAAAACACAAACAAGAGGCAAATGTGTGGAAAATGATCAGCAGGTGCAGGGAGGCCATTACAGTGCCGAGTGAATGGCATATACGTGTTTGAAAGCTGGGGAAAGGTTATGGGAAAAGAATGGGGTATTTTAAATGAATGCAGAAAAGTTTGGAGCGTTTAATGAGCAGAGATGGGCAGAGATAGGCAAGCAGGTCTTAAATAATACATGGTAAGGAAGTCCAGCTGGTTTAGTTTAACTCGTCGATAATGTCTTAAATGATAATAAATTTTGAAATAATTGTCTTGAGGGTTTCCAGGGATTTTTAGCATAATATTTCTGATTTGTCATATTTCTGTCAAACTGTGAAGGGCCATCGAGCAGCTCTCTGCTTTGTGACTCTGTGACTGCTGCTGCTGTGGACTGTTTGATGTTTAGAGCCCAAAGCCCCTCTCTGAGCCGGAGCAGCTCTCAACACCCCTGCAGGCAGGTGCACAGGCAGGTGCACAGGCAGCGACAGACACAGAGTCAGGGACAGAGGCAGGTGTAAAGGCAGGTGTAGAGGCAGGTGGCAGGTGCACAGGCAAGTGCAGGTGCAGAGACAAGTACAGAGACAGGGGCAGGTCCAGAGTTGGAGCACAGGCAGGTGAAGAAGCAGGCGCAGAGACAGGGCAGGAGCAGAGTTGGACGAGAGACAGGTGAAGAGGCAGGTGCAGAGGCAGGTGCAGGCAGGACAGTGGCAGGTGCAGAGTCGGACCAGAGGTAGGTGAAGAAACAGGTGCAGAGACAGAGACAAGGACAGGTGCAGAGGCAGGTGAGGAAGTAGGTGCGGAAGCAGGTGAAGAAACGGGCAGCGGCAGGTAAAGAGGCAGGTGCAGAGCAGGGACAGTGGCAGGTGCAGATGAGTTGTCGACTGCTGGGTTTGCCTCACACAAACTTCAGTCCATTGAGGTCCTCTGAATCTTCAAAGCACTTCCTGATTTCACACAGCAGCAGATTATGGCATCATACTGGCCCATCTGTCACTCTGGTTTAAAACATGTTTTTGGGGAGGTTTTTTTCTGAAATAATTCATTATAATATAATCATTGTAATATGTGTCCCCAGCTACAAAGTCAGCATGTTGAAATCTGATCGCAATTGTAATGCTGTTTTTATGCTTTATCTTTACATTTTGTGGTAAAAAAAATAAAATAAATAAAAAAATACAATGAAAAGTGGGGTTTTCAGTATTGTTTACAACCATTTTTTTTTTTTTTTCCCCTGCATTTTAAAATGATAAACACTGTGCTTGATATTAGGGCATCATTAAGAAGTTGCCGATATGATACATACCTTGATACAGTGAGCTTTCAATTCAATACGATATATTTCAAATCGATTCGATAGCGTTCAATAAAATAATGTCTACATCATGGCTGTGATACTAAAAGTCTATGTTAAACGACTTCTTGCGCAAAGTTCGTATGAAGCACAAACATTTTAATCATCAAAACAGTGAAAAAGTTAAATGTGTTGCATAAATGAGTTTCCTTCCTCTGAACAAACCGCAAAACTGTAGCTGTAAAAAAATATTTAAGTAAAATATAACAAAAAATACTCTTGGTGATATATCGATACAGCAGACCACGATACTGATACTGTATCATCACATTAAATGATACGACATATCGGTATTTCAATATTTTTGCACACCCTCACTTGATATTCAAATCAACAAAATTTACAGTATTATAGTATTTGTGAACCTGTATTTCTACACCATTTAAAACTCTCAGTCAGTATTACTTTAGGGAACTAGCTCGACTGAAGTTCCCTCCTCTTTTCTTATAGACGTTTTAAACTGCTGCTAAGTGAAGTCTGCATTGATAAGCCTGAATGCTCCAGAGAATCACCTTATCTTGGAGTGGTCACGCTAATCCTGACTTTTCCAAAACTTTGCCTCGGCTTGTCACCTCCCATTTTCCTGTGTTGTTTTTAGTGATGTGCACCAGTCCCAGAGCAGTCCTATGAGCCATTATCGCGGCTCCATAGGCTTTTTATGTTGCCGTGGGGACCAAAATGCTGACAGGGACAACCTCCACCTAGAAGCTTATCACACTTTGCACTTTCGCAGTGGATTATGCAAATACGTCCCAGGTATACGGCATTATAGAGGCCAGGGGCTTTTATAGACACTTTAGTACTAGTATCTGACAGTAGCATGTGGTATGGGCCGCAAACATATTTAAATTACTCCACAAAAAAATCAGACTGTCCCTGAACTATGCATAAACATGGATTTAGCATGTCTTTTTGCGCATGTCCTGTTGTATAAATAGCTGCCACCGTTGGAAAACACTGTACTTCAATCATAGTTTAATCTGCATTTTGTGTTTCCAAAATTACCCACAAAACTGCAGATCTATAATTTTAAGTACCATTTACAAGTTTTTACAATTTCTGCCAGATTTGTTTTATTATAAACAATGTGCTTGATATTCAAAATTTGCAACATTCTCCATTTTATTCCAATAACCTGCTCTATTGAGAAACCGCTACTTTAAATCAGAAATCAGGCTACAACTTTATTCATACAGTCTCTGAATTATGCATACACATGGATTTAGTGTTTCTTTTTATGTGTTTTATGTTGTAAAGCTGCCACCATTAGAAAAGACAGTTGTTCAATCATATTTTCATTTCCATTTTGTGTTTGAAATGAGAATTAGTTTGTCGTTGTCAGTAAACATCCTCATGAGCCACATTCTATAAGAGTCATTTTAGGAACAGTTCTAGTGCTGCATAGTGAAGTAAGATTAAAGATTCAAATCTGGGCTAAAATAAATAATACATGTACAAAATGAATGCATGCAGTAGAAGTATTTGATGTTAGTTATGCTTATACAGGAGAAAAAGTAATGCACATATACAAAAAAAAAATCTTAAAATACAGTTGCAGGGACACAACATAAAGTCAATAAATAAAGACCCAATAGTCAAAAACAAAATATGACGTCAGTAACTTAAAAGTGTGTTGCTTTATTTTACACGATGTATAGCAATAACAATACAAGATGCAGTTAGGGGTGTCAAATTATCGCGTTAATTGCGATTAATTAATTACAGTCATATTTAGTGCGTTATGTTTTTTAATCACGTTAATCTAAACCTTTAATCTGTAATTTTACTGTTTCTGTACGCAAGTTGCCTTATTATAAAATCTGTTTTTATGTGTTGTTAGGACACAGTCTCGCACTGTGCAGTCCTGCTCCGCTCGCTCCCGCAAAGAACTGTAGCCTAATTTTCATTCCCGTTCTCGCCCGCATCTGCGATAAACCTGCACACGTCTGATCTGAAAACATGGCGACACAGACACAGAACAGACTCACCTTCAGCATCAACATCCCTCAGTCACAGAAAGAACATCTATATTCCACTGAGTCGTGTCCTTTAGTAGAAGCTGAACCGCATCAGTGCACAAGAGCTTTTTTTTATTTTTTTCCTTTGCTTAGTTTATGCAAATTAGCCATACGGTTTTAAGTTTCGTTTCTGTGAGACTTGCACAAAGCTGCGTTAAACACATTCTAATTTCAAACAGGCTGATGTGTTTCTAAAGTGTTTATGGTTTATATGTTGTAAAGTTGAGTTTATTTATGCAGATTAGTAATAGTAATAATGATGATACTTATATAAAAACATTAATGATAGTATGAAAATAATGTAATAATGAATTCAAATGAAAATACCTCAAGTTAAAGGCTTTTCTCAGCAATTTTTAGGTGAGATTAAAAAAGTGATTAATTAATTACAGATCATAATTAATTAATCTCTAAATTGTTTTAATCGCTTGACAGCACTACATGCAATATTGTTTGTAGTATTGTTAAAAAAGAAGCATTTGTTGTAGTTGGATAAACATTGTGAGGTCTACATATAAGTACAGATGCAACAGTATATGCAAGAATATTCATAATTATAGCAGTAATCGGGTGTATGAATTTGAAGTAATAACTGTAAAAAGTAAGATATCTTTTTTATGTGCCTGTGAACCAAAGATGAATTGCGACCTATAAATGATTAAGTTATTCTATTCCAATGTTTGCAGTTTTCATAGAGCCAGAACTTAAATTTTGCTGAAATATTTTTTAACGTAGTCTTATTTGTGGAGTTCGTAATATTTAACTGTCCTTTTCCCCCAGTATGAATACTTTTCAGCTGATGTTGTCAACGTTCCCTGGGGGTGTGATGCTAACTATAGACACTGCTCTGTCTGAAGCTCCGTTACTCAAATTAGACTTTAATCTGAGTTTTATTTGAACACAGTCTGACTATAAATAAATAAGGCTACGTTCAGACTGCAGCCTCAAGAGACCCGAGTCAGATTTTTTCACCTCTGTGTGACCTGTATCTGATCTTTTAACGACAGTCTGAACGACACAGATCCGATTTTTGTCAACTGTGACCCAGGCCACTTGGATATGTGCTCCTAAAACCGACACATGTCCGATCTTTTGACATGCGACTTCAGTCTGAACGGCCAGGTCACATTCATCCCACCTACCCGCTCGCAAATGTACGCAAACGTTCTTCTTGTCATACGAAAATTGTGTCTAAACTCCGTGTCTCTGAAGGAGCGAAGCACATCACAATCCCACCACTCTTGACTGTGACTCCGCACACACACACACACGTTACTTTCTGCGGACGTTGTTGCCACTGCTCCACAAAACGCCACGGCCAAAAACCTCATCCTTCTCCTTCTCCATCTCCTCCTTAAAACAAATAAAACAAATAAGCTGTACATGTTCTGGCTCCAGTACGACAGCAACTTAAAAAAGGTCAGGCGCTCAATTCTCGCGTCCATGTTTAGGCTTCTAGATGCGGGACATTTTTGGGGCGTTTAAATTTCACACTGGAGATCACATACAAGTCGCATTTAATTGAAAATGTGAACAACCTCGCAAAAACATCGAATTTCACCAAAAAATCCAAATTGAGCATTAAGCCCTGCAGTCTGAATGTAGAATTTGTGACTGGAACTGCAACTACAACAGATGAGATGATTTGTGCTTTTTAACACATAAAATTACCATTAAAACACCACTAAAAGAACCAGAAACGCTGCTGAAAATGTGTGGTTTAAATCCATTTTGAATTTTCCTTTTAAACTTTTCGGCAGTGCTAATGACTGCTTTGTGTCACCATGGTAACTGCCAAACTTTCTATCATATACTGTCCATTTTTTTTAAATGTTTGTGATAATTCAGTGGGCAACAGATGTTCTGTGATACCAGTATAAAATGATAGTCCACTTGTTTTTTCCTGTTCTGTTTTGAAAGTGTTTTGATTGCGTGTGCTGCGGTGTGGTCTGATTTGAGACGTGGTACGAGGAGGGAGGACCTCATCTCGGCGGGAGAGGAGCTGAGTGGAGATTAGAGCTGTGTGTCCTGCTGTGTCCCGCTGTGTCACCCCCCAGGCCACTCTCCATCCTCTCCATCCTCTCTTCTTCCCTTTCCTCCTCTTTCTCCCTCTGCTCTTAGTCGCCCGTCTCTCACCCTTCTTACTCCTCTCGTCTACACCTGCTGTGGCCCACTTTCCCTTTTTCCTTCTCGTCTCCTCTGTTCTCTGCTCCACTATCACTCTCCCCTTCCCTCACTTCTCCACTGCTCCTCTTCTCTCCCTTTCCCTCACTTCTCCGCTCCTCCTCCCCCACTTTCCCTTTTTCCTTCATCTCCCCTCCCTCCTCCTCTTTTCTTTTCTCCTTTCCACTGTCTCTCACTCCTCCTTTCCCCTTCTCTCACTTCTCCAGTCCGCCTCTCCTCTCTCCTTCCTTCATTTCTCCACTCCTCCTTTCTCTTTCCCTCACTTCTCTGCTCCTCCTCTCCCCTTCCTTCACTTCTCCACTCCTCCTCTCTCTTTCTCTCACTTCTTTGCTCCTCCTCTCCTCTTCCCTTCCCTCACTTCTCCACTCCTCCTCTCCCCTTCCCTCACTTCTCTCCTTCCCTCACTTCTCCACTCCTCCTCTCCCCTTCCCTCACTTCTCCACTCCTCCTCTCCTCCTTCCCTCACTTCTCCACTCCTCCTCTCCTCTCTCCTTCCCTCACTTCTCCACTCCTCCTCTCTCCTTCCCTCACTTCTCCACTCCTCCTCTCTCCTTCCCTCACTTCTCTCCTTCCCTCACTTCTCCACTCCTCCTCTCCCCTTCCCTCACTTCTCCACTCCTCCTCTCTCCTTCCCTCACTTCTCCACTCCTCCTCTCTCCTTCCCTCACTTCTCCACTCCTCCTCTCCCCTTCCCTCCCTTCTCCACTCCTCCTCTCCCCTTCCCTCACCTTCTCCACTCCTCCTCTCCCCTTCCCTCACTTCTCCACTGTTCCTCTTCTCTCCCCTTCCTTCACTTCGCTCCTCCTCCTCTCCCCTTCCTTCACTTCTCCACTCCTCCTCTCTCCTCTCCTTTTCCCCCGTGGGTCTCCTCTCTCCTCCTCTCTCCATCCCTCACTCCTCTTCTCCCTCCTCTCTGCTCCCCTGTCTCTCACTCCTTCACTCCTCTTCTCCCTCCTCTCTGCTCCCCTGTCTCTCACTCCTTCACTCCTCTCTCCCTCCTCTCCTCTCCTCTCCTCCGTCCCTCACCCCTCCACTTATCTCCTCCTCTCCCTCCTCTCCTCTTTCCCAGTATCTCACCCCTCTAATCCTCCTCTCTCCTATTCCACCTACTCCACTGCCCACATCTCCTCTCCATCTCTCCATCTCTCCCTCCTCTCCTCTCCACCTGCTGCGGCCCACTTTCCCTCTTCCCTTCATCTTAAATGCACCATCATAAAGTTTACCTCTGTCAGCTAAAAAACCTGTTTTTCTCTTCCATTTCACTTCCTGTCATAAGCCTCTTTATTCTACACTTAAAAACCCCAGCGACCACTTTTCGTCAGGGTTTTACACATTTCTGACAATCTCCAACAGTTAAACAGACTCGCCTCACTCCCGTCCAGCGTTTTACTGTAAAATGCTCAAAGAAAATGGGATGAATACGTCTTTGGTTGAAGATGGTAACGCAAACCCAGCATTCTGGAGTTTTTTATACCACGGTACTTCAGACACCTTAGCGTTTGCATTGACTGTATTATTGCGTAAAGGTGCACTGTGTAACTTTTCTGAAAGGGGTTGTGCCGCTTTCTTGTCTTCATGGAGGAGTTTTTGTTTTGCCTGGCATAGACCTGCAGATTATGGAAAAAAAATTATAATAACAATAATTTTTTTGTTACATAGTCCATTTAGTCAGCATTTCTCTCTCTCAAAAGAACCCCCACTTTGTTATTGATAATTTATGCAAAACTTTCAAACTGAAAATAAATATAGGCTACAGATTTGTACCGTAGAGCAGTTTTGCGATGTATAAAACATAAAATCAATACAATATACTTTTAACATGAAATAAGAAATTGAGGAAACATAAATGTGTCCAAAATAAACTATACACTAAAGGTCAAAAGTTTAAAAACACCTTCATTTTTCCAGTTATTTATTGCAATTCAAGTCGTGCAAGTCCAATGAAGAGCTTAAAATGGTACAAAGGTAAGAACTGAACAGAAAAATAGATAAAAGATACAAAACACAAGTCCAAGCTCTGCCAAAACTACCTCAGGAAAAAAGAACAAGATGGTAAAGCTTGAAAACACGGAGTGTCCAGCACAGTGTCCAGACTTAAACCCCATCAAGCTGGTTTGGGATGAACTGGACAGAAGAGTGAAGCAACCTACAAGTGCCACACATTTATGGGAACTTCTGCAACAGACTTGGGAAGAATTTTCTGAAAAATATTTCTATTGTAGAAAGAACGAGCCACGAGTGTGTTCAGCTGTTCTATCTGCCAAAGCTAGACAATTTCATGAATCAAAAGTTTAGAATATGTTTTGGTCAACAGTAAAAAACTGGAAAAAGTGTGGTGTTCTAAAACTGTTGACCGGTAGTGTATATTCTACAATCTCTCTCTATATATTTTATAATAATAAATAAAATAAATATACTTATTTATATATTAAAAAAAAAATCCCAAGATAAAACTTTGTTAAGTTTTAAATAATTTCATCTTGATTATATGAGTTTGGGGATCGTTTGACACACAAATCGAAACTGATCAAAATTCGATTAACTGCACAGCCTTAGCCTGGAATGTTCCACAATTTGACATTAAAAGGCCTGTATTACGTTATTTCTGATGTGTGCTATCATGTTATTTCCTCATCGCAAACATAAATGTGTGAGAGAAAATTCACACATTCTTCTTTCAAACTAAAAACACTGTGTAATACACACAATAATACAGAAAATGCTCCACTATATTTTTAAACACTATAGAGTCATCTGGATCATTTCAGCTCTGGAATTCCCCATATCTACTTGAAAACTACCACTCCATGACATCACAGTGTGGAACAGAGCATTTCAGTCTTTGGAGAATAATTGAAGATTACTTACACATGTGTGAATCAAACAAAACACAGGTTTGTTTTTGATGCAGTAACAATGTGGCTTCAAGCTCACTGAAGTCAATTTTGCATAATATGGAAACACCTTGAATCTTTTTATTTAGGTTCTTCAAAACTATCTTGAAAACATGCATTCTAAATGTGAGCCAGACCCCTTTCCATAGATCTGACCTGTAACTTGGCCTAGTGGCGACATTTTCTTGTCTCAATGCATACTTTTAGTGTCATACTATGGAACATTCCAACTTAGCAATTACATCTCCATGAATACAAGCGGGTGATGGACCCTTCACCAAAAATGTTCCATAGTTCCCCTTTCAAAAATAAGTCTTGAAAATTATTCTAGAAGTGAAATACTGAAATTGTCTATAAATGAAACAACCTTAGAAGAAATTGAAAGTGATTGAAAGTCTGTTGATTATATACAGTATATTTTTTGGTAAAATTTTTTATTATAGACTTCTTTATTCAAATTATCCACGTCTAAGATAATACTTTAAAATCCTGTTACGTGGGCATTTGTTATGAATCATTTGAAATTCATAATTAAGTCTGGCAATAATTATTATATTTTAAAATTCTGAAACTTGAAGGGTAGAATGAAAAACCATATTAAAATGCATTATTCTTTTGTAACTTAGTCTGATTTGAAAACACAGCTGATCTGTCTTTGTGCAGTGGGCTTTATAATGACTGTATTGATTGATTGTGAGTCATAATAAGGGGCCTGGTTATAAAAGTACGCCTTCAAGGTTTTGACGAGAGGAAGCAAAGATATTACGGGATATTGATTTGAGAGCGCAGTGAAACGGTACTCTTGTGTTTCCCTTTATTCTGATCGAGTGGGTGAAGTAGCTGTTGACTTTGATACCATAAACAAGTACCACAGAAACAACGCTCCTTTTATTCTCAGATGGTGACCTTTGGCAGTTCGTGTTGTGAAACATGATTGGACATTGATTTAGTTCTTTTGTAATTAGCTGAAATGGTTTGGGGTTACAGTGAGAAAATAACATGCACTTCCAGTAACTTTGTTTATCTGATTTCTATAACACAGCACAAACAAAAATGCTAATGAAAATGCATTTTATTTATAATTACATTTATAATTTACATTTCAAGGTAAGGTCTCCAAGTGTAGTATTAGAAATATTCAAGGTATTTTGTAAACATGTATTTTGTTCAATTGCACATTGAAAACTGCAAACATATTAAAATTACTAATGGCTATTGATGCGCCGATACGATTCTGGTACCTATCTGATATTGGCGTCGATACTGAAAATTTTGCTGGATTGGATATTGAATTCTAAGATAATGGTTCAGCTGATATCCCTTTTAAACTGGTTTAATAAGATGATTTATTGGACAATGTTGGCCAAAATTAGCCAGGCTGGTGCCACCTAGTGCCTCCACTCAATTTAATTTCTCTCCAGCGACTAGGTCAGGAATCAGAATACACTAGACGGTTTGCAAGAACCCTGTAAGTTGTAGACACCGGCCAATCACCGAAGGGCCATATATTCTGTGTCGCCAATGATTCCAGAGATCGAGGATTTAAAGCCTGAACAAAGAGTTTGGTGAATTTGATCAAGGGGAAAGACGTTATTCTCCTTCTTCCTACGGGATTTGGGAAAAGCTTAAGATACCAGTTGTCCCTGTTAGTGACGCATTACATAAGTCACGACCAAACAGCAGAGATTGGTTAAATTGATGACAGTACCCAGTAGTACCCAATGCAGTTGAATCAGAACCCGACTGATGAATCAGGCTTGGCCAAAACCATAATATTGAACTTAGATATTTACAAAACTGTTTAACTGTTTAATTATAAAGTATATTTCCAGTCTCTGCTCTGGTATCAGTTGGCATTGAGTATCAGTTGATAAAGTATTGAAAACCTGGTGCATCCCTACTAGTGACATATACTTTTAAAACTCTAGTGTAATTTTGTTTTAAATTCAAAACTAAATTTTCTCCAATAATCCTCTGCATTTGACCCATCATTCAATCTCTCTGGGGCACTGGGTGGTCCCATCGAAACATCTTCAGACCAGAAATTGAACCCCTACACTTCTTGTGGTGTATTGAGATTTACAAGATTATGTTTAGAGCGTCAAACACTGCAAAACCAAATATGAGCTTCATGTCATTATGCAACTCTACACATTTTGTCAATTTATCAGTTAACGGTGTCTTAAGGCCGCCACACACTGCAGGATTTTTTGGTCTTAAACAATTTTTAAACGTGCAACAAAAACTACACACTGCAGACACGAGGAGAATCTTATGAGACTTAAAATCTCGCAAAGACTGCTGCGGGATACGGCTATACGTATCACATCTGCTGTAAAACGACTCGCTTTTGAGGCTCTTGTGAAAACTGTTCAAAAAATCAGAGCGCTGCACTTCTATTTAGATACAAGTCAAAACTGTGTTCCTATTATTTGTGAAATGTGGTGCAACTCTTCAGATACATGAGGTTTAATGCACAGATGTTTGGCGATAAAGTCCACAGGAAGTAGAGTCACTATCACAAATCTGCAGCTTCACCCCGATCCACACGTTGTTTAGATGTAAAGAGACACACGTGAGGAACTACTCTTGCCTTTTTACTTTTAAAGAAAGCCTCAGACTGGATTAATACCGTGGTTTTGTGGATTTACTGAGGACAAATTCTATGGATAATGTTTATGAGATGCTGCACTTTAAATTTACCACTTTAGGAGAAGAGAGTTATAAATTCTTCCCATTATTTTCGCTATATCCCGAGTTTGTTTCTTGCGTCTCTGTGTCCATCACTCCTTCTGGCCTGACACTCTGTTTTATTGGCTGTTATCGTACCGTTGCTGATGTTTGGTGGTTATGATCTGACAGAGAAGCTCAGGGTCACACTGACGTCACACACATGAGGAGCGCAGCGACTTCAAAATCACACACGAAGACACAAAGCTGAGTCACGACTCCACTTTTTTAAATTAATTATTTTTACTAATTACTTAATTTGGATTATAGAGAATAAAGAGAGAATAAAGAGAATAAAGCACAGATTGAGTTACTTGGAGGTTTGTTTTGTTTTTTTAATAACTGGACAATTTAATCTGCCCTTTCACTTATGAAGATGCTGCTACTTCTTTGTATTTCTTTTTGTGCAAGACCCTAATCATTTTGAGAGCTTTTGTTGATGCCAAGCCGTGCCCCTTTTAGATGATAAATTGATGCACAGGGCATTTCTTTAGTCAATATTTTGAATCAACTACATCCCCAATTATGGTGAAAGTTCTAACCTTTATATTACTGTTGTGTTTTTATTGACATTATTGTGCCCCGCCTGATTTCGCCTCTAAATTTATTTGCCTCTAATCTGCACTTTCTTGTAGTGGCCCTTTTGGATAAGCGAAAATCCCATTCAAGTTTAATCACTAAAATATGATATAAAGTGGGTTGATTTGTGTAAAATGTTCAGTGTTCATTTGCACCAATAAGTCAATAAAGCACCAGTGTTTTTGTCAGCTTCTCAACAGTTACACAACCTCTGTCTCTGCTCTTTGTGTGTGTTTGTGTGTGTGTGTGTGTGTGTGTGTGTGTGTGTGTGCTTACCATCACACAGAGACATATTAGTCCTTTTGCTGACATGACCACAGACAGAATACGAGTTAGACTGTCTGTGGCCTCAGCTGGTGCTCGTAACGTTGACATGTAGCTGCTGCCTCCATCTGTCTCAGCATCAGTTTAACTTTTCCTTTCGGGTTCATCCTGGTGTCAGTCTTGTGTTTGGCCCAGATCTGTCAAAATGTAACTCGGATGTAAACCTAAAAAAGTACTGCTGGGAGCTGTGATGAAATGATGTGTTGCAAACCCCAATTATAAAGATGTACGCTGTGATCTTATGGTTCATTTGCTTTAAAGTAAATCATATTTGGTTGAAATTATCAACACAAGAAATTAATTGGTAGAACTGACGATTTTAAAAAAGCCATGTGCAACTTTACTTAAAAGAAATACCCATAGTCAGGCTGGGCGATTTTACCTGAAAATAAAATTCTACTTGATTTAGAATTTTCCCCCCTCTCCACTAAAAATGTTTTGCAAACAACGGATAATGTAAAATCTGAAAACACTGTTTTCATTGATTATATTCATCCCATTGGCCATTAGTGAAATCTTTTATGAATGAGATGAAACAAAAACAAACTATTGCATTAAACATGTAGCCCCTGCATTAGACGTCACAGGTTTCAAAGCATCAGCTCTGCAGACTCTGAGCTACACTCTGCTCCTTGTGACTGAAGTGAGCAGATTTTCTTTCAGTTTAAATATGATTTCCAATGTAAGACATTAGGGGAAAATTTAAAAAAAATTATTTACTTCCAAACAAACTGATTTGAACTTCAAATTTGATCAATTTAATACATGTTTTGCCTAGATCTAGCTCATAATTAATGAATGTGATTGCAGTGATATGTAACACTTGTATTGTAACAGATATCCATCAGGAATCCACTTTTTTTTCAGAATCTTATGCAACGGTTTACAAAAACTCATGATTGGATACATTACATTTCTGAAATTCAAAGTTGTACAGTTGTAAATGACCAAACATTGAGGATTCAAAACATGTATTTCTATATTTTGTGTTCTCGCTTTGTGCAAATTTGTCAAATAATTCAGGACAAGGCCGGGATCTTTGACAACAAAACAAATCTGAAGTGAAGCATGAAGCAAAACAAGTGACAAAACAGCCAGCTCAATGGAGTTTCAAGATGGCCGCGGGCTGCTCTGTCAGAATGCTGTGTGTGTATTTGGTTCATATCAGGACAAGGCACATTTTTACATCATTTTTTCCATTCAATTTCTTTTCCATACAATGAAAATGCTGAACTCCTGTTTTCCATTGACTCAGGTGGGACTGAAGCCTTCAGATGGATCCGACCAGGATAATACTTTTCTCTGCTGCAGTCAAGTATATAGTGTATTGATTGAGGGCTATTTTCTCACAAACTACAGGCAAACTGAAAGAAAGAGGATTTTGAGAAGAAAGGCGTATGATGTCTGCAGGCTGCCTGCTAGCATCATGTCAAATATAGCAAGGATCACTGAAATCTTGCGCTTTTGCCCTGAGAAATGCTTCAGTCTTTCTATGAATTTTAATGTAAGGTGAAGTAAGGTACACTTTGTTGTCCCTGTCCTCTGTATTTGACCCATCCTGTGTGGAGCACCACAGAGTCACGCCCAGGAACTCATCTCCAGGGACTTCATTTATAAAGCTCGCTTATGCACAAATCATCTCTCTTTACGCCAACCGCGGGATTTATGAAACCCCTACTAAGCGCCATGCTTTGCTTATTTCTACAGCAACTCTGACCCTGCTGTACGTTCTACGCAAAGTCTGGAGACAAGGAGAAAAAACTACACTCAAGTGAAGAGAGTTTGAGGAAGTGTTTGATCAGGAAATCATCAGAAAATCCAAGTATATAAAATAATTACATTTAGTTTATGCAGAGGTTAGCCAAAACACGGAGAAGGGCTCTTTATTCCAATAATTATTCTCTACAATATTATACATTTGAAACTCGTTCACGAGCGCAGCCACTTTGCAGTGCGGGGTCTCCTGCAGTCTGCGCCATGACCATAGACTTCTATAGAACACAGTCTGTGACCCAACACAGAGGATGAAATAATGACGGGACCTGAGAGAAAACTCTTTCCTCGGGAGTTTTGCATTTATTTGTTAAACCTTGTTTAAGTCTTTGACGTGACTGCGTGGTGCTGCGTGGAGCGTCCTCCTCCCTCTGTCCTGCGTGTCTTAGTCAAACCCACTGTTTTTTGGCTCATGTTTAGGGAAATCTCATTCACCAGTCACTTTACATGCTCCTTTTATGGTGAGGTGGAGGTGTGGAGAGGGCGTGACGTGACGTGAAGTGGGTTTATGTGCGCAGATTCTAGCTGCAGGTGGGCCTCTGGTGGGCACTAGGAGTACGCAGTAGCTTAGGACAACTCCTGTACAGACCTTTATAAATGTTTTGGGTTGATGGACAAATCCACAGTGTCTGGGAGAAACATGCAAACTCTGCACAGAATCGAACCGGCAGCCATTTGGTTATAGCACTTGTATATGTATTATCTCTGGCCAAGTTACAGGTCAGACGTGTGGAGGTGTCCCTGCTCACAGTAACAATGCATGTTATTTAGGGTGTTGTTGAGCAATAAAGACATGCAATTTAGTGACAGACATGTTTAATGCCTTCACTGTGTAACATTTCATGCAAAGCAATAAGGACCTTTTATCTGAAAAAGTACTTAGAGCTTCTTTTGGTGCTTTTCGGATTCTAATGTCATGGTGTCGTACTCTCAGAGTGCTGTGAGGGCAGGATCCAGTTTTCCCTGTTAATTACATTGTACTTTGTCATGAATTATTCAGCATGTACATTCACAAATGTTGCACCAGATCATTTCTATTAGTAACTAGACCCAAGATCTCACTATATTATGACAAAAAGCTGAATTTTAACCATATTCGTTTTAGCTGCCACCAACTGCACCCCTGAAAAGACACGCAATCCTTTATGTGGATTTGTCTGTAACTGGATAACATTAAAACATGTCACTGCGTCCAACTTTGTATCTATAGAAACACAAGCGGACTCTTCATTACAGTACATCTGAGTCTTACCATGTGACTACTGTGTTAACCACTCTTGTCATTTATTTATTTATTTTTTCAATTAACCTTTGAAATGGGCCTTTTCAGTGCGTCAGATAATGCTATAAATGACCAAATCCTTCTATAAGTACTGGTTTGTTCTAGGCTGGCTCATTCACACAGGCTTATCCTATTAGTTTCTATGGGTCTTAGGGGCACAGAATATCGAGACTATTACTCATAAAGGTTTCCAGTGAACCTTAGGCCCCCACTTTCAAAACTGCACATTGGGAATTGGAAATCATCTCAGGTTTTTCACTTCAAAAAGCATGAGCTGGAGGCAAGCGGTACCTCATAAAGCGAAGTTCCAGTGTGAAAATCATCAATCAATATTTAACAATACAGATGCCCCAGACTCTCCAAACCCCCTTTTATGTGGAAACAGACCCATACTTCATTAGCCAAGCCAGGCGGTATTTTGCATTGGTGTCAGTTTATATCTTTTTATGCATTAGCTTTGCAGTATATGTGCAGAGAAGCAATTTAGATCGAGAATTTCATTTCTATAGATTCCACAATAAGCCATTAAACACATCTACCTTAAAGTTATTCAATTACAGGTGGTTTTATAGCTCAAAAATACCTAGAAAAACATACATACTGACTGTGAGCGGGGTCACCTCTCCACAGATCTGACCTGTAGCTTCGTCTTTCCAGATAAAGCGATAATATCTCCATGAAGGAAAACATCTGACAGACCAGACAAGTTAAACAATGCACCTATCATGCTGTCATGTCTCAAATACACACATTTATAGCTCCGTACAGTGAGCTTTTCATGTGCATCTAAACTTGACAATTTCAGTTTTGAAGATTTGATTCCATTTGCTCTTGATGTATTTTGCTTCATTTGCTTCTCCAGCCTGACAAGCCTCTCGAAAGTACCGTCATTATTCATTAAGCTACACAGCCACAACTGCCACAGACTGGTGAGGCTTTAAATCTGCTCCATCTGTCCCACTGAAAAAACAATCGCTGAATCACACACAGCATTCACAAGCAAGGTGGATGAATGTGTCTTGCTCATGGAAACGAGACTGGGATCGAACTAGAAACCTTCAGGTTTGTTGGTGAAAGCTCTTGATGCTGTTTCCCCATCTGTTTTAAAGCAAAATTTACTTTTCAGAGCTTTTAACTAGAGGTCTGCACGCACCCGCAAAGAATTGTAATTTTCAGTCTCACTCCCGCCCGCATCTGTAAGGTTTTGTCCCGCTTCTGCCCGTGAGTCCTGCAAGATGGGGACATTCACGTTCTTAAGCTCTATCAAACACGTAGAAAAGGAAAGGAATTGTCTAAAATGTGCGCAAGATTAGATCACATCCGCAAATTTAGGCTGCTTAAAATGCCAAATAAAATATGCAGCACAAATTATGTATAATAGGCATACATTCATCATTTGTATATTTTACTTTACACTTATATTTAGTTTGAGGGACTGCAGTTTATCATCCCACCCGCCCGCTCCCACAGTGTGCAGTCCCACTCCCGTCTGCACCCGCAACCGCACTGTTTTGCGTCGGGCCCCGTGGGTGCAGGGCTCTACTTTTAACCGTGTTATAGCTGTTCCCCCTTTTCTCTTCTTACCGTTTCAGAGTTGTTTTGAAGTGATTTGTGTATGTTTGAACAATCTTTAATCACTTATTTTCAAGATGCCATATTACCGATCAACTGACATACGCACACTACTGCATACTTACTTCATTCTCCAATTAAATGTTCTTAATTAGTGATACTCGTAGGATTCGGCAGCGTTGTGAAATCATTTTGGTACTATCGAGCATGATCTGCATGAATTCATAGGAGTTGCCCACTATTTGTTGTGATGACCTTCACGGTGAAGTCAGCTTCCATTGGGCACTGCAGATTTCTAACACAGAAGTCAGAGGTTTTGTTTCTTTTATTCAGTTGTTTTAGATGAATATTGCGAATTAAAATGTGCAAATCATAGCATAAAGATCCACGAGTTTTGTATATTATAACTATATAGCGGACTCAAGCACAATCGGTGTGCTCTAACGACACCTGTAATATATATTTTTTATTTCTTTAGCTACGGCTGCAGACTTCATCTTTCACGTGGACTCTTTGCTCCTGCTCTGTGCCTGTATTGGCTTGACTGGTTCGGTTTGCTTCACTTCTGCCTGTCACAAAGATTATTCGAGACTTTGCTTTGGCTAATGTGCTAAATGAGATTTGGTGTTGCCTTCCAAAAAGTTGTGTGCTCAGGTTTGATGGGGCGTGCGGCTGTTGTCAGTGAACCTGCACACTCTCGCAGCTGAGTCCAAACCTGAGTTACCGAGGCGTCCTTGAATCCACCACAAGAAGCGCTTCAATACTCATTAAACCAGGACTTACAAAAAACAATCTTAGTCTGAGATGTCACCAGGGATTATAAGGCTTTGCTGCGAGTGACAAATCATTCCTTTTTCACCCCCCACATGACAACTTAACAGAATCTCCAATTTAAGATTGAGTTGGGGGACAGTTCACAATTCCATGGGAGAATTTGTTATAAAACTTTCACATTGCAGATTTGTTGACCTGGTTTATAGTTACTATCTCTGTACTTAGGTCCACATGAAACAAAGTTCTCTTTTTTATTTTATTTTCACAATCGCTTCAGAAAGTCGTAGTATTATCCAACCCCAAAGATGAAGAAAGGTCTTCATGACATCACAAGGTGGAACTCACCATTTTGAGCTTTGGAGATGTAGGCAGACTAATAAACCAGGATTACTCCAACAAAACAGAACTCCAGGTCATAGGTGGAGTTTGCAAGGGGTCAGGGGGAGCACTGCCAGGACTAAACCAGGACTGAACCAAGAGTAAACCAGGTTTAAACCAGGTTTAAACCAGGACTAAACCAGAACTGAACCAGGACTAAACTAGGTCTAAACTAGGTCTAAATCAGGACTAAACCAGGGCTAAATCAGTACTAATCTCGGACTTGAGAGATCGAGAGGGAGAACCCCGAGCCCACGGAGCAGGGTGTCTAAAAAAGCGCGATCGGACGGCAGCTGCACTTAGCTCTGTGGGGTGCGGAGCTCTGCACAGGTCCTTTCACCCATGGTCACCCGACGGTGCACCTGCGTAGACCGTACTGTTGTATGTGTAATAGCATTATAACTGTTCTGTGTAATGCCACAGAATAGTTATAATGCACAGCGGTGTGGACAGTAAAACATTAATTTCATTGTACAGGGCAATGCGTTTCCTTACTGTGCACATGGCTATATGCACTTTAAATCTTGAATCTAGTGCCCCGACATTAAAATGTTTGCCCCCCAAGTGCAAAAGTCAATCTCTGCCTATGCTCCAGGTATGTTTTTGAGGAGGTAAGAACATTCTAACATCGCTTATAGCTCACAAGAGTCTGCTATGCATAACATAAAAGTGAGATGTATATATGTATAATATGTTGATTTCTTTTGTTCTTGGGTCTAGTCACCGATAGAATATATCAGGATCAACATTTGTTAATTGACCTTTTGGATATTTCATTGAAAAATACAATGTAAACAATAAGGAAATCTGGCTCTTGTCCCCCATCTGAGAGCACGACATCATCACCCTCTAAAATCTGAAATCCCCGATAGTGCTTTTGCAGTTGGACAGGAGGCAGGTTGATGCCACGCTGCGATGCCCTGTGTGTGTCAGAAGGGGGCACCGCGGGTCGAGCTGTCACTTCAGAGCGACCCCGTGTTTGTGATGGAGAATCAGAGGGCGCCAGGTGTCAACGCCGAAATCCAGCCTGACTAATAGCAGCTGGCTCAGCCGTGTCAAAACCCTGCCTCTCCGGAACGCTGGGGCTCGGAAATTTTGGCATATTTCCAGTCATTCTGCTCATAAGTATGCCCTCTCTGTGTGTGTCGCACTGGTACAAAAATGGACAGCAGAAAGACAAAAGAACAGTGGAAAAAGGCAAAGTTACATAACAGACTCATGTGGATTTGAAGTAGGCCAATAACATGTCTTTGTAACAAGTCTATGAAAATAATACAGATTAAGCCAACATGCCTGGAGTTTGTTTTTTTTGTTTCATTCATACATGTTGCACACTCTCTTTTCTTAAGCAGAAAACACTTTGTTCCACATTGTGATGTTATGTGGTAATACAGGAAGTGCTTCACTGTGTTTTTAAACCTTATACACTTTCACTCATCGTCATCATTTGGATAATTTCAGCTCTGTCGCACTGATACAAAAGCAAAGAGACAAAAGAACAGTGGAAAAAAGGCAAAGTTACATAACAGACCCATTTGGATTTGAAGTACAGCTGTAGCATGTCCTTGTGTGAGATTTTGTTTGTTTTGGTTGATTTTTCTTAGCTTTCTACCATGTTATAATGTTTCCTCATCAAAAACATGCCAGTAGAGGTTTATATGTCACCCGTGCCGCATGATTCTGTCCATTTCTCCGCCCACAAGCCTGTGTCACCCCATAAATATACACAATCATGATACAGAACTGTACACAACAACTTGACAGACCCGGTGTGATGCGCAGTATCAGTAACAGGATGCTGATTGTGTTGTGATAAGGCTCTAAAGGGGGAGCGACTGAGTGCGGTAGTGTCTTGTGCATGTACTTTTTTCATCTGCGTCTTTCAGTGAGCTCATTTGCACCTGGAAAAAAAACTAATTAATCTTTTTCCGGCTATAACCAGATTTTATTATAAGAGCAAATAACTACTGACTATCCAACCCTCAGTTAAGTTTTTCTACTGTTTTAATATATATTAAAGGAAATTTTCATGGCAACTTCTGGAAATGGAAGCTAACTGGAGGCACTGCACTGTCTACATAGTATTTTTCTTGATATGTCGTTTTGTTTGTATTGTATTGTTGGTATTCTCATCGGGCTTTCCCTCTGTGAATGAAGATAAATGAAATAGATGCTATGCTATGTATCACTTAAAGAGCCCATATTATGCTATTTTCTGAATTGTGTTAAAATATTTCCTCATCAAAAACATACCTGGAGTTATGTCTTCATAGTTCTTCTCTCAAGCTACGTTTATATGCTGACGGTGTGAACAGAAGACGCAAAAGTGGCGTCACGTCTTCACTTTGTATTCCATGTTTAGACAAGCGTTTTCAGGAGGAAATCCGCATGCAAACGGTGACGCAGAAGTGTGTGGAATTGGATTGGATATGCATGCGAGGCTCATTCACTTAAAGCAGCAAGGGCGTCTTTGGACATATGGAAGTTTTCACGCCATGCATTTTCATCAGCTACTCCTTCCACAAAGTTGTCCATCGACTGGTTCTCCCAGGTGTCGTCCGTATCCGTCTGACTTGCCTGCGACGAACTGGTGCATCCAGAATTTGACAGAAGTAATTGCAGATCCTTCTCTGTTCACTAATAATATCTCTGCATATTGTGTACATTTGTTGGGATGCCGCCTGTAAGTTTATTAGAGTTGTCAGAGCAACTTGAAGGTCCGATGCATGGAAATGACCGGACATGTTTGTCTGTGATGTGAACCTGTACGCGATGTGAGCAGCTCTGACCAGAGTTTTGCATCTTGGTAGTGATGAGCGAATGGAGCCTCGTGAAGCATTGAGGCCTTGGAGAAACACTGACCTCTAGTGAACAAATTTAACCATTGGCACACGGGTGTCTCAGCATTGATGAAGTATTGTTAGTGTAAGACAATACTTGTGTGCAGAGCGACACCGTACCTAACAACAATAATAATAATGATGATTTAAAATCATATGTAAAGAGCAACATAAATAGCAGCTGTAAATAAGAAAATAGGTTACCTTGTTAGGTAGAATTAGATCAAAGTGATCCCAAACCATGGATCACTTTTTTCCACTTGTAGATGCCATCGAAAATGAAACAAATGCCAAAAGTCTCCAAAATCACCACTAACGTCACACAACACTCCTCAGTACCCAACATTTTTAAGAAATATTAGTGCATCTTTTATACTGTAGCAGTTTAGTGCTTGTCAAACCACGGAAGTGCGCTGAACACTCTGGACCAATCACAGAGCGGAACATTCGCTGAGCCAATGAAACACTTCGATACACTGGCGCGACTGACACGCAGAGTGAAGCAGTAGAAGGAGGGACCGACACTTCAACACTTTGGTCACGTGAGCGGCTGCTGTGAGACGAGCTCCGAGGCAGTGCTTCAGAGCAATTTGTTTCAGAAAGAACGAGACGTGCTCCAGAGCTCCGTCTCATTTGCCCATCACTACATCTTGGGCAGTGTAGACAGAAAGGCTACAGTGGAGCGTATTCAACTTTTCCATTCTGGAGGGTGGTTTCAGATTTTTGCTTTTTAAAGCACCATCTAAACGAAAGGCACTTCTGATCAAATATTTTGTATATGTTGTATTGTCATTTTTACCCGTAAGTGTTCTTGTGTAAACAGACCCTCAAAGGTAAAACACTATTCCACCTTGTGACGTCATGTGGGAATACAGGTAGTGCCCCACTCTGTCTTTCAACTCCATACACCTTCACTAGAATCATTTGAGTAATTTCAGCCCTATTATGGCCAATCTCTACTGAACTAAAGGCAAAAGGTGGTAGTTAACATGAAAACTACCACTACATCACAAGGTGGAAAGGGTTACTCAAACATGTGTGAATGAAACAAAGCCCAACTCTGCTCCGTGCACAACTTTTCCCTCCAACGCAATGCAAAGTCACGTGACAGAAAAAACACCAGCACTTTTTAAAATAACTTTTCTCTGAACCCTCCTGGCCTCAAAAGTTGAAGATGTTATGCTTGTAAAGTAGTCTGGCATGACTCCTACATTCTGTAAAATGTGTTCGTGGAAATATATGCTCCCAGCCTATAGAATCACTATGTTCTTCAGCTGCTTTGTGCGCCCACAGATAACATCCCCTCTGGCCTAGCTTGGATTTTCAGTGTCAAACTTATATAAAGTCAATGTAAAGAATAAGTACATCTCAAGTTTTACTATGTGGGCTGCCTGGCTACACTTAATTGTTATGTAGTTTTGCAGCATCTGTGCTCGTTTCATTCAGTTTAATTAGTACCTCTCCGCTTCTAAATAGTCCGTAATTACTGTAAAACACGATAATCTACTCCATCAGCTAATTGTTTGTGTGTTTGGTGCTTATACTGGGCAAATGATCAAAATAGTTTCAGTTTTATTGTAATTCTCCCCATTTTGTGTGTAGAAATATGCAAACTTAAAGGTACCGTATTACGCAAAATTGGAAGTTGTGAGTTTTAAGCCATGTTAAAATCCTGTTGCGTCCTCAAAAACATGCCTGAAGTTGTGTTTTGTTTCATTCGCATATGTTTAAGTAACCCTGATTAGTTGGCTGTCTGCATCCCCAAAGCTCAAAGTTCCACCTTGTGATGTCACGAAGCGGTAGTTTACAAGTTAACCGCCACTGTTTACCTTTAGTTCAGTAGAAAAGTCAATTCTAACACTGAAAATGTCCAAAAAATTTGAATTAACAGACAAAATGGTGAAGTGTCTTGCTCAACAACACTGCGCTGGTGGATAGGATTCAAACTACCAGCTTTTACGTTCTTGGGCGAGCGTCTCTGGTGCTCACTTCCACTTTCTCGGTTTGAAAAGCAAATCAATTTACGTCAGTATAATGGCCACGTGCCCTTGAAATGTCAGTGTACTTTTAAAACAAACCTGATCTTTGGCATTCATTATTGTCAGTAATAGTCAATTTATTAACCCAATGTTTTTCAATGGGTGATTACAGGAACACCGTAAACACAATAAAATACCGGTTGAAGGTCAAATTGGCTCCTTGAAATGACTGGAAAGGCGTGTGATGTGCGCTGTTTTTGTAAAGAGTCAACCCACAAAAATGTAATATAAAAATGGATGCTTTTTTTTTATTTTTAGTCTTGCAGAGCTTCAAATGCACCACTTCTTTTTTGCTACTATAATATTCAAAGGCCTTGTACCAAATTTTTCCATCTATTTGATTAAAATGTGACTTTCCTCAGTACAGATATATGGTATAAACTGCTCTGCATCAAATTATTAAGCGTTTTCTTGTTCAAGAATCAGGAATTGTGCTGTCCTCATGCTAGTTGTTACCACAGCAATAGCAAAAAAAGTAAAATATCATATCATTTTATTTCATGATACTCTATAGAGGCTTTGCACCGTCACATGACCCCTATAGCAACGGTACCTACGCCGTCATGACATCTGGCACACTATGTCATTGACTTCAGCAGCATCGGAGAAACATGGGCAGGTTTTGTTGTGTATTTGGTTGTTCTAGACGCTCTGAAAGGAGTAAAACGAATCGTTTCTTCACTATTCCTCTGGAAATTACTCATCAGTAGCTCAAACAAGGGAATTATCGAAAAAAAGACACGGATTATAGCAGCAAAAATAAACCGCGAAGAGATTTCCTATGGTACCATCAAGACACCTGAAGTTTCATCAAGGTATTTGCTATTTAAATAGTTTCATAGCTTATTTAATGAAAGAAGTTGTGGATAAGCAAGGCAATGAAGAAAACATCGGTCCTATGACGAGTGACATGTTTATATGTGCGTTGGAAGATACAGTTTCTACTGCCGCTCACACTGCAAATGTTTTCTTTTTAAATTTTTGTTCAGTAAATGTGCTTCTCTCATTAAATAAGCTATGAAAATATTTAAATAGCAAATACCTTGATGAAAGTGACATGAGTGTGTCTTGATGGTACCATAGGAAATCTCTTCGTGGTTTATGTTCTGTATGCCATAATTCCTGTTTTTTTTTTTTTTCGATAATTCCCTTGTTTGAGCTCCTGATGAGTAAGTAATTTCCAGAGGAACAGTGAAGATACAATTTTTTTATCCTGTTCAGAGCGTCTAGAACAACCAAATACACAACAAAACCTGCCCATGTTTCTCCGATGCTGGCGGCGTACCGTTGCTATAGGGGTCACGTGACGGTGCAAAGCCTCTATTGATATCATGGGCTATTGTATCGATATATCTCTAAGGGTGTTTTTTTTTTCTTCTATATTTTACTAAACTTTACTAAATAATTTTGTGAAAGAGCTACAATTGTGTTTCTTGTTTGTAGAAAGGAAACTTGTTTATGCAGCACATTAGACATACTCACTGTTTTGAGTATAATAGGCATTTTCTATATTAACTTCGCACAAACTTAGTGGTTTAATAAAGACTTGCAATGATTTGGGCTTCATTTTTTGCTGAACCATATCAAATCGGTTTGAAATATATCATATCAAATCGTATTGAATCGAAAGTGTACTGTATCGAAAAAACATATCATATTGTGGCCTATGTATCAAGATATGTATCGTATCGGCAGCCTCTCAGTGATGCCCGGCCCTACTCATTACAGTGAATAATTATGATCCTTGGAAAGCCTCAGGAGAGTGAGGAATGACTCTGGAGCACTGCAAACTTTTAAAACTTTAAATGAACTAGATTTGTTTTTCAATAAAAATTCAGGGAGAGTGCCTTTACTTTTAAATGTGTTCAATTTTCCTAATATCCGTTCTCCTTTCTCTACACAGCCAAAGAGCGCTGCAATTACAAATGATTAAGTGTGTCTTGTCTGAGAATCAGGAAGTGTGCAGTTATCATGCTAGTTGTTAGCTTTGGAATAAAAGTTACTCTGGTCTGGTGAAATTTGTGAAAAGTGCTCAGAAACTCATCACAGTGAAGAATTACAATTTAAATGAACTAGTTCTGTTTTTTTTTTTTTTTCAGTAAAAATCAGTGCCTCCAGTTCTAAATGTGTTAAATTTTTGTAACATCTGTTCTCATTTCTAGAATTACAAATGATTAAAGGTGCACTCTGTAACTCTTTGTGGAGGGTCTGTCACCTGCCTGTTTCTATGGATATGTCAGTGCTCTGCCTGGAATGTTCCACAGTATGACATTAAACAGCTCTACCTTACATTTATTCAATTACAGGTGGGGTTATAGCTCAAAAATACCAAGAAAAACAGACATTGTGAGTGGGGTCAGCTCTCCACAGACCTGATCTGTAATTTGGTCTGGCTTTGTCTCCATAAAGATAGAAAGAAAACAGACCCTCCGTCAGAAAAGTTACACAATGCACTGTTATAGCTCCCGGCCTGGCTCCGCCTCGCCCGGTGCTCTCCGGTTGTTTTACTGCTTGTGCATTCCGTATTTGTATGTTCTGTTTGGTACTTGGCGCCTGATTGTTGGGGTGTGGCCCCGTCGCTTTTTGTTCGATGTTCGTCTTGCTTGGTTGGAGGATTGACGTCCCACTCCTCCAATCCCCTTCCTGCACATCCATCGCTTCATCCAATAAAAGTGTTGTTTGGCTGTTCCTTCTGGCGGCTGGATGTCAGTTTCATTTCTCCACACTCTGTGATAGACGTGTCTCTGGTTGCCTCCCATTGCTACTGCAAATTGTGTGGCTCTAGGGTTCGTTATTGACCTATTATTAGTTTGTAATTGCCAGTTTGGCTTGGCTCTTGGGCGTTTGTATTTTCTTTGATTTATACTTTTCCCATTAGAGGTATTGTTTAATTGTATTAGGACCTTTTGATTTATCTTATGTATAGCATCTTCTTGTTATTGTAGTTACTTACATTTACTTTATAAAAGCCACTTATATATACTTCATATCTTGTTTGTGTTACTTTCCTTTGTCCTTAGCACTGGTTTGTAACATGCTCCTTTAAGCATTTCTTGTCCAAGAGTCAGGAAGTGTGCAGTTATCATGCAGTTATCATGCAGCGGGAAACATGTCACGCTTATAAACTTATCACAGTGAATAATTATGATCTTCGGAAAGCCTGTGGTGAAAACTCTGGACCGCTGCAAACCTAAATGAACTAATTCTATTTTTCATGCTTTTTCAGTTAAAATCAAGTCGACCTCCTTTAGTTCAAAATGTGTCTAATTGTCCTAATATCCTTCCACCTTTCGTCACGCAAGCAAAGAGCTTTATAATTACATACAATTTTCTATAAATATGTAGACCTTGCACTAGAACTTTGAATAATTACCCCTATAATGGTCTTAAATATGTATGCTCTCCCCAGGACCCGGCGATGTGCATATGAAGCGATCATTCGTACGAGATGCATTTTATAATACAAATCTTTCAAAGGGATTCAATTAGCTCAGGAGGTGGAACAGTGCGGGAGAGGGCTTCATTCATCATTGAATTTCTCTTCATTTCAATAATACGCCTGTAGCTCTTTTCTGCTCTATAGATTGTGTTGTGGAAGACTCTTTTTTGTACTGTACATGCATCTCATCCTTCACCTTTAGACTGTTTTCTGCATACATAAGAAGAGGATTTAAGATGGTTCAATTTGATGTGCTATGACATAATGTAGGCTTATAGTGTTTTACTGTCTTTTGTTTGCTTTTGGCTTGAATAAATATAGTAAGTAATTTCACTTTGTCGCTTTTATAAATAATAAAGTTCAACCATTTGGGATTTCTCTCAATATTATGAAATTACTGAACAATATACTTAAAGACAGAGCAATTTTGTCATCACACTTCAACTACTGACTTGTTAGAATAATAGTAAAACAATCCACGTTATTTCAGAAGTCATCGTCAGTCAGGTTGTATTATTTTGCTCTTATTTGGCTCTTGGGGATCTTAACAGCAAGTACATTCTGAACACACTACAAAGTCTTTTTAAAGCCCTCCAGAAAAGCGGCGTATTGTTAACTTGTTGGTGCATATGAACGCAAATCAACCTTCTTTACATCATATTTTAGCAGTAAAAGTTTTCCCAGCTTGATTCCAGCTTGACAGGAAGTACCACCTCAACTAAAGTGCTCTTTGGTCACATTTAGAGGCAAGAGTGGGCGGGGCAGAAGAAGGTCTAAAGATAATGCTCCTTTAGGCACATTTCTGCTGCCTGGACTGATTCACTCTGGAGCTCTTCGGGTATACTTTTTTTTTTTTTTTTCTTAAAGATGCACTGTGCAACTTTTCTGGTGGACGCTCCGTTACCTCGTCGTCTTCATGGAGATGATGTTGCTTTGTCCAGAATACTCCACAGTATGGCATTAAACGTATCTATCTCCATGGAGACAAAAAACAACTATGGAGAGGTGATCCTACTTGTGTTTTTTTAAGCAATAAAACACCTGTAATTGAATAAATGCACAGATACATAGACAAGTTTAATGCTATCGTGGACCATTTCAGGCAAACTAATAACATCTCCATGGTAAAAAAAAAAAGTTACGCAATGCCCCCTCAACACTTGAACTGGGCCTATGAGGCAATCTTCAAAAGTTGTCATGGCTTATTTTTTTTTAATTACTTTTTGGCAAATAATAACACGCCTGCATCTTGTATTTTGTAGATTTTTTTTTTTTTTTCAAATAAAAAAATTATATTTATATGAAGTATTTATATTTATAGTTAAATAATTATATGGCGTATTTACATTTGCCACCAAATTTGCCGCTGTATTTTCTTCACCTGACAAGCTCGAGGTCAAACAGTAGCAGTCGACGCACGCACAGTACTGTAGTGGCGAATGTTAAAGTACAAAAAGTTGACAGAGTGTGCCATGTTTTCAAAGAGCAGTGGACGACCGATTCTTTTTTGTTCAGTGTAATGAACGTGCAGTTTGTCTGATATGTAAAGAAAGGTGTGGCGGGTTTTAAAGAATATAATCTGTGTCGTCAAGCTCATACTATTTTGTTATACAACCGACTCCGACCCCAGCCCCCCATCACAGTCAGGAACGATAATGTGGCCCCCAAAGAAAAAAGTTTGGTGACCGCTGCTCTAAATCATTCCTGAATTTAACTTTAGACAGTGGAGACACTTTTGGAGCATACCAGTCTGTTCCAAAGCAAACCCATGGAAACAAGGCTTTGTTTACTCTTCTGAATATAATTACCTCTGATGGGTTGCTCCCTGCTTGCAACAAAGACGGTGGATTTTTCCAATAATATTCGATTCATGATGTTAAACCCTGGCTGCTGTGTCCTCTGAGAGTCTGACATCATATGCTACAAGATCTCATTTGTGTAATTGAATTTCAGTTTTCCATTAAGGTCTCCTAACAATATTCTTTTGAACACTTATATTTTTGCCAACCCTGGTTAAAGGTGCCCCCATCCATCCATTTTCTTCTGCTTATCCGGGGCTGGGTCATGGGGGCAGCAGTCTAAGCAGGGACTCCTAGACTTCCTTCACCCCAAACACTTCCTCCATCTCCTTTGGGGCACCCCAAGGCGTTCCCAGGCCTGGGTCTTCCCTAGGACATGCCCTGAACACCTCCCGAGGACATCCAGAACAGATGCCCGAGCCACCTCAACTGGCTCCTCGTGACATGGAGGAGCAGCGGCTCTACTCTGAGCTGCTCTCGTGTGATTGAGCTCCTCTCTGTATCTCTAAGGGAGCGCCCAGCCACCCTGCGAAGGAAACTTATTTCGTCCGCTTTTATCTGCGATCTTGTCCTTTCGGTCATTACCCAGAGCTCATGACCATAGGTGAGGGGAGGTAAATCGAGAGCTTTGACTTTTGGCTCATCTCCCTCTTCACCACAACGGTCCGATACAGCGACCGCATCACTGCAGACGCTGCACCGATTCGCCTGTCAATCTCACGTTAAAGGTTCCCTGTTTATTGTATGTATAACTTTTTGGTTGGGGGCCCGTCACCTGCTTGTTTCTATGCCGATGTTGTTGCTCTGCTTAAAATATTCCACAGTATGACATTAAACAGCTCTACCTTACATATATTAAATTACATGTGGTTTTATAGCTCAAAAATACCTAGAAAAGCAGGCGTTTTGACTGTAAGAAGGGTTGCCACTCCACAGATTTGACAGGTAACTTGGTCTGGTTTGAAGATATAAAGGTTTAATGCCATCTTGTGAAACATTTCAGACATGTCCATGGAGAAAAGCTTCAAATGGACCCTCCACCATAAAAGTTACACCATGCACCTTTAAATAAAAGAAAAAAAACAAAACAAAAAAAAAAAAACCTCTAAATGCATCATTCAACAGCAAAACAATACGCCACAAGCTACACTTCACTTCTTCTGTTCTTCCACCGTGAACTCCGCAGCCCCAGGCATCTCTACAGCTCAAAGCGGCTGGCACGGCGCCCCCTCTGTCATAAACAAGACTTAACGCTGTCTCGGGACATGTGAACTTTGAGGTAAAAGGCTTTATGGCCCCTCTGAGCTTCCGTAGTAGAAAAAAATCAAATGTGAAAAATTCCGAGTGTGTCAACAGGGGCGTATTGCATGAAGAATTGATCTGGGTCGGACAGGAGATGAAAGAGGAGAGGAAGGAGGAGCGCTGCACACGACAAAACTGTAATTAAAAAGGACAGATAAAGAGCACAGTTGAAAGGCTTTGGGGAGGTGAAGTGCTAAAAAGGTCTGACTGTTTCAACGCAGCGCTGCTTTTTTAGATTTCAGATTTGCGGGGAGGTAAGCGAAGCACTCACCGGGTTCTTTCACTTGTTTTGATGAATATTCCGATGTGCTCTGAGATGAAAGCCGGAGCCACACAAAAACAAGGATCCAAGATTATAGCACACCTTTGACTTTAAAGCTAGATTCTGATCAATTCGAAACGGAATATCTAGAAAGCTCTTACTGGGTTTCATCTGACATTTCAGCGTTCTATAGAGCTTGGAATTGAGTCATCAGAGCACAAATCATTTTCTGTTAGTCTAATGTGAAACCAATGGAGATCAGTTTCGTAGAGTATGTGCCCGCTGATCCAACGGTTGGCGGTTCGAATCCCACTTTCGACATAAACATCATGGGTTGAGCTGTCAGATCCACTGACCCACAGATTGGCGGTGTGATTCCAGACTTAGCCAAACTTTATTGATCCACAAGGGAAATTATATGAACACAATAGCTCACACAAAGGGTAAAAAATAAAAATGGTAATAATTAGGGGGTGTAACGATATCCAAGTCTCATGATACGATATCGTCATGAGCCTCATGGTACGATATTTATTGCAATATCTTGGGAAAGCTCATGATATAGTGGGGAGGCTCACGATTAGGGATGTGATGATATCCAAATCTCTCAGAACAATATTTTCCATGATATTTATTACAATATTTTGTGAACGCTAAACAGCTAAAACTGTGAATATGCTACTTTTTCCTCTTAAAATGCCTTGGCAAGACTTAATCCAAAGAACTAAGACTTAAAAGTGCTTGAACTGTTATTTCTTCTTGTCATCTGTCTATGTAGTTCCCTCTGTCTTTTTTTTTAGCTGTTGCTGCACCATAACTTTTAATTTAAGCAAAGAGACTTGTAATTCGATATATTGTGATGATCCACGATATTATTGTGAGAACTTTGACGATACGATATCGCGATATTTAGGTTATTGTTACATCCCTAATAATAATAATAAATTGTAAATAAGTAGCAAAAAAGATAGAGAGAGACAGCAAGCTGCCACCGATGAATACTGTTGTCGTCCTTGAGCAAAACACTTAATGCACCTCGCTCCCAGTGTGGTTCCTTTGTGTAAAGCGCTTTGAGTGCCTTGGGGAAAAAAACGGTGTGGAGTGAATGCATAATGAACTGAATGAACTGTAAAACTCTGAGTGTCCAAAAAACAAAAAAAACTAGAAAAGCACTCAGAGAGCGCAGACCTCCGCCAAGGACTACCCACATTTTTTATATAAATTGCGATAAAATCAGTCTTCTGGATCAGATCCGGATCAGCCTTTGGAATATGAAAGAGGATCCCATTGTCCATCCCTGAGTCAAATTTCATGGGGTTTGGTCAATAATTAATTAAGATATTGAGAAACCAAATTTTTGGCCCCATTTACCACAATGTTAACTAAAATTTCAAAGTGATCCAGAATCCAGGATTTCTTCCGGATCACCCCCAAAATGAAATCAGTTCTTCCTTTTCACATTTCCAACAAATCCTGAAAATTTCATCAAAATTGGTAAATAACTTTTTGAGTTATGTTGCTAACAGACAAACAAACAAACAAACAAACAAACAACAAACAGACAAACGCCGGCAAAAACATAACCTCCTTGGCGGAGGTAATAATTTCTCTGTATATTAGAGGAGTTTTGCTATACTTATGGAGTGTGATGTCGTGATTTCCAACCATTTTTTAAACCTAAAAAATGGCCAAATTGGGAAAACGAATGTGAATGTTTTTGCATAGGTTTTAAATATACTGATCTGAACTTTGTTTTAGTAAAATGAGTAAAAATGTGTTTATTTTGCAATGCTAAATTACCAAAATTGTTTTATAATAGTCTTTTTGCAAATGCATCTCTACAGACTTTAGCACATCTGGCCTGTAATCTAATGTTCAATCCTGAGCTCAAAAGCCTAATAATATTTAACAGTCCTAAACTACACAAATTTTACCCTTGTGAGCTTTAAGTTATTATTATTAAGTTATAATGTTGTTACCTCCTCAAAAACCTGGTGCTGTGTTTTATTTCATCCACACTTTACTTGAGTAATTATTTCAGTTTAAGAGACTGGCCTAAATATGCAGAGTTTGTGTGTTAAACATGTGTGAATGAAACAAAACACAACTCCAAGGTCTGTTTGCGATGAGGAAACAACATTATATCATAGATCACACAGTGTAATATGGAGCCTGTGCACGTTTTTGTTTTAATACAGTGAGTTGTCAGTGGAAATGATCAGGTTTGTGAATTTTCCTTTTGTGTTTTTCTTAAGGAATAGGGAAATCCGTCTCTTGCATCTTGGAGCACGACTTCATCACATTTTACAATCTGAAAACCACCAGTTCATTAGTTTCAGGCAAATGATTCCTTCTTGATTTGAAGGATTTTTATGAGGACCTTTTCCCATTTAAGAGATAGCTTGAAACCCATGAATAACTTTATTAGATCTCATTTGTTCTGTTCTTTGTTTCAGCTTTTGGTTGCATCTAGGGCACGTTTTTAATCTTGTTCTTATTTGGTTCCCGGTTTAGTTCTGTTTTAGTCCTGGTGAAGTCTAGCTTTATTTATTTATTTACTCATTTATGCTCGACGTTTTAGACAAATACAGGTACGCATAGATACTTCTGTCCACCCTCTGCGTTGGTCTGTCCATCATTTGGTCCTGAGAAACATGTCAAATCTTAGCAATGGAGCAGTTCATGAGCTGACCACTGGGGGCAGTAATGAACACAGCGCAGTAGTGGAAGCTAAACTTTTGCAAAATCAATAAATGCTTCTCTCACCTCATTTTCTTGACCCTTTTCTAACAAATACGATCTAAAAACTCTCGTGTGCATCTCCATGTTTGTTTTTGTTTTGGTGGTATTTTGGTCGTTTTGTTTAATTCTCAAACTGACTCTGACTCGCCCTCTGGTGGTTGTTTAGGAGAATGCAGTCTTAACATTAAAAAAAAAAATCATGACATTAGGATTTATTTACTTATAGTAAACTTATACGAGTCCAGGTTGAGTTCTAATTTTGGTCCCAATACTAAATACTAAATACTATGAATAAATATGGGCACGGTTAGGATTTGTATTTCCAAAAGCAGTGCTGAAAATACAATACAAAGTAGATGTCACTATATAAATGTTAAGCTCTTTCTAGTTTATTGTTAATTAAATACTGGGCATGGTGCAACAGAACCCCCAAAGCCTTCCAAGCACTTAAGAGGCAGTTTATCACATCAGTTTGTATTCATTCACACTCTTTAACTACAGCCTGTGGACAACTGGCAAAGGCTTCCTCATTTTTCGGGCAATTCTTAGTTGAAGTGTCATTTTGAGACTGGAGCGGAGGAACATTTGTGAATAATTGTGCTTTTAAAACGCGTGTGATGTTGTGCACTTCTGACTCTTTTCTCATGTAGAGTCTGAGTCACATGAAGATGATAGGACTTGATGGTGATCTGCAGAAAATCAATGAATAACTTGGATCTCTGGAGTCAAAGTGTTGGTTTGTAGTGGTGTAAAAGGCACTCGAGTTTCAATTGCACATAATTTAGGACCGCATGTAGAAGTACAAATCATCTCCTTCTCCAGCACTGGATCCAGACAACTGCTGCTGCATATTTCAGTTACCTAGCCACTCAGTACCACACACTTTCACAAAACTTGACAAAAACGTGTGGGTCTGGAGCCTCGACCTGAGAGAAGATGTATTTGAGACACATGACACCAGTTAGCAGCTGCGGATGGAAATAAAGGTTTGAAACTCTTACGGTCTCGTTCCTGGATTCAAACAGAAGAAGGACTGGCTGATCAGTTCACTATGTCAGTGCTGCAGCTCTATGTACAGGGGCTACAGTGATAAGAGAGTCCACCACCCAGAAGGTCAGAAGATCAATTCCACATTGGACCAAGTTTGTTTCAGGAACTTCTCACACCTTGCCTATGGAAGAGGTGCATCTTAAAGATGCATTGCACAACTTTTCTGTTCAGCTCCTTGCAGATGTGGGACCAACTTGTTGTTTTACAAGTCTCAAGTAAGTTTCAGGTCTTTGACATCAAGTTTGAGTCGAGTCCCAAGTCAAATACAAGCAAGTCCAAGTCGAGTCTAGAGTCATTTGCTTTGAGCTTCAAGTCATTTCAAGTCTTTAAACCAAAGTACCAAATATAGCTTAGATTTTTGCAATTAAATAATTTTTCATATAAATTGTACTTTTAAAAAAATCATAGTATATTTATATATGAGTATTTATAGAGTATGTAGAGTTGTAGAAATGTAAATGTAAATTTCTTGACAAGATCAAAGTGTGAATCATTACGTCAGAATAGAAAGAATTCAGATTTAACAGTACTTCTCAAGTCTTCTCAAGTCACAGGCCTCAAGTCCAAGTCAAGTCCCAAACCACTGACCTTCAAGTCCAAGTCGAGTCCCAAACCACTGACCTTCAAGTCCAAGTTGAGTCCCAAACCAGTGACATTCAAGTCCAAGTCGAGTTCCAAGCCTTAGTTCATTTTATCAAGTCAAGATCCAAGTCCTAAAAATAGTGACTCAAGTCTGACTTGAGTCCAAGTCACAACTTGCAAGTCCCCACCTCTGGCTCCTTGTCTGCATGGAAGTGTTATTATTTAGGCTAGAATTTTCCATGGTAGAGATGAAACCTGTGAATCTATCACAAGGGAGACAACTATAAGGAACATTACAGGTCAGATCTGTGGAGAGGCAACCCTACTCACATAGAAAAGTATTGTATTTTTGAGTAATAGAAACACCCGTCATGAATAAATGATACATAGATGTGTTTAATCTTCTACCACGGAATATTCCAGGCAAAGCAATAACATCTCCATGGAGACAAGCAGGTTGCGGACCCTCCTCCAGAAAAGTTGCGCTATGCTATACTTTTAATAATCTACAGGTGCTGTAGATTGTAAGTATAGCAGACAGGTACCCACTGCACATCCTGTTCCCTTTCCTGTTTCTCACATGAAGCCAAATCTCATCTCAGTGAACCTATAGCTCCTGTTTTGTTTATTTTGTTGACACATTGCTGCACCTTCACACTCGCTCTCACTGCGCTCCAGTCGAGAGGAGAAATATTAACTGAAGCTGTAGTGACATGTGTCCCTGATTCACGAGATGCACATAACAAAAACAGACCTAATGTAACTCAGGAGTGAATAATGTGTGAGACGCAGAGACCGACTTGAGCTGAACTTGTGAACTTGGTAAGACTGTATCGGGCCAAGGCGAAAATTGAAGGAGCAATATGAGGAGACGAGTTTGTGCAGTAGTAAATATTGATGTAATCCACTAGTTTACAGGGAGTATACTGCTATTTTCTTACCTGTGTTATAATGTTGTTTGTGATGAGGATAAAGAAGTGAACTAAGGAAGTGTAACGTTCATCTCAAGTCAAATGAACCTCACGATGCCAGTGGCTATTGAAGTGAATTTGGAGCTAGGTCCATATTAGGAATAGGAATTTAGTCACGTACAAAATAGGAAAATAAAAACACCAGGATCATGTAGAGCGAGTTAATACGAACATTTTAAGGCCAAAATGACAAGGCTCACTGCAGCAGTTATAGAGAGACGGGTCACAATATTCCAATATAAACCCAAATGGAAACGGAGTCAGTGGAGCCGGAAGTGCCCCCAATAACACATCCTAGCAGGTATGCCATGTCCATTTATATACCGTATTTTCCGGGCTATTAGACGCGCTCTTAAGCCTCCAACCCCATCAAAAAACGACCGTGCGCCCCGCAAGCCAGAGCATGAATCCACTCAGGTGTCCCAGCACAACTTCAGTAAACCAAAACCGCAAACACGCACGGAGCAGACAGCGACCGCGCAGCGAAAAACACCCACAGCCACACTCATCACTCCACGCCGACGAGGAACGGAACGGAGGAACGAACCGAAAAAGCGAGTGCAATGTGCCACTTCTAGACACAACTGAACAACTGAGTCACTGCGAACACGCCAACAATCCGTTGGTCCCAGACAGCACCCTCCCTACACACCACAACTGAACAAAACCCAGAGTCACCGTGAACGCTCCAAACAAAGTCCCACTGATCCATCCAACTGTTGTGCTTCGTTTAAAGTCCAGTGTGGTTTATTTGCGAAAAAAGTTCAAAAATAGACCATTCTATGACAGTGCGCCTTATAATCCAGAGCACCTAAAAGAGCGGAAAATACAGTATACAGTTTATGATTAGTAGTAGTTGTATCAATGAGTTACATTATGGAGTTAGTAAAAGTGTAAATGCCATTATCAAAATTCTTTTAGAGGAATTTGTGTGTGTTTTATGTATTCGTTTGACTTTGAAAACTGTAATTTTTCTGGTAAAAACCTTCAACCATCATAGCAAGAAAAACTGTTACACTGTGCTAAGTTTTTTGAATTTGAAGGACTAAAGCTTTTAACATCCACATGATAGCCCTGAAGCTACAACAAGTTTAACCAATATTTGAACTTTTCTGTATATGTAGAAACTTTCTGGAACGGGTAAAGAATTAGTTTCCTTCGCACTGGCCCCTGGCTGTTTGTCACTCTCCGAACAAACTTGTGAAGTCTACTGTTATGTCCTGCAGTTTTTTGAGGAAAACTTTCGCGCTTAATCTAACCAAAAATGCGGCCAGTTTTCCACCAGGGCTTGTTTGTATTTGACAGATGGTTAACGTATAATCTGATACTTCTTCAATCCCAAAACACTTTCTGAAAACTAGAACGTGACAGATGCATTGTGGGACAGCTTTGTGTGTAGGATGATGGCCGTGACAGTCGCCGGGGGGCAGCGCAGGTATCAAAGCTCTGCTGCTAGGACTCAAGAAGAAGAGGAGATCCATCTGACAGTGTGTCCCAGGCATTTGGCTGTGAGCTGTCAGACCAGCCCTGCAGCCTCCATCCACACAGCTACAAAGAGATGGAGCTCAGTAACGCACCACTTTGATAACATTTGACATATACAAAGTTGGCGATACTTGAATTTCTGAGAGGAAATTTTTAAATGCTGTGTCCTGTCAAAAATGGGTTGTATTTAAAATGAAACAGATTTACAAGTTTCAGGCCACTCTTTGTAACTTTTCTGGTTGTCTCCATGGAAATACTGCACTGTCTTAAATGTTCTACAGTGGCCATGTTTACATAATGTTTTTAATTCCGAATTAATTGTTCTGAATTAAATCGTTGAGATTTAAAATATTCTCCTTTGAGCTGACATGGAAATAATGATTCTGAATTGAGGTCACTTTTATTTAACTCCACTCAAGGGTCGGGAAAGGTTCTGGGACACAAACGTATTCTGTCTACTGGAAGAAAACACACACTTCAGCTACTATAGGCTTTTTTTGTCATCTCGGTTTGTCATTACGGCGTGGACACAAACATAATACAAACATTTTTCCACAGTTGTTCTAATGATAATGAAGCAACAGCTTGAGAATTCTCTTATCGCGCTTTACGTCTATCAGCCTAGGAGGAGAAGGGAAGAGTGTCGGAGAAGGGAGGAAGAAGACAGAATCAACGGCTGCTCTACCTCAGCCCACTCCCACATCATCCTCGCAAATCAAAAGAGCAGTGGATAGAAGTCCGAAGCCAGGACTGGTGGAGCCGGATCACAATGGAAGGGCGACCCAATGAGCATGTACTGAACAACCGGAATTATTTTTAAGAAGAATGAAGGTTTACATGATCGAGGAATAAATTAATTTGGCTTTAAAATCAGAATTACTGAATAATATGGTCATGAGCTCTGGGTAGTGACCGAAAGGACGTGATTGCGGATACAAGCGGTCGAAATGAGTTTCCTCCGCAGGGTGGCTGGGCGCTCCCTTAGAGATAGGGTGAGGAGCTCAGTCACACGGGAGGAGCTCGGAGTAGAGCCGCTGCTCCTCCACGTCGAGAGGAGCCAGTTGAGGTGGCTCGGGCATCTGTTCCGGATGCCTCCTGGGCGCCTCCCTCGGGAGGTGTTCCGGGCATGTCCCACCGGGAGGAGGCCCCGGGCAAGACCCAGGACACGCTGGAGGGACTATGTCTCGGCTGGCCTGGGAACGCCTCGGGGTCCCCCCGGAGGAGCTGGAGGACGTGTCTGGGGTGAGGGAAGTCTGGGAGTCCCTGCTTAGGCTGCTGCCCCCGCGACCCGGCCCCGGATAAGCGGACGAAAATGGATGGATGGATGGATTACTGAATAAACCACCCGCTTACTTCTGAGTTAAGTTTAATTCCAAATAATCATTTTTATTATGAATTGTGTTTACACTGTTCACATGATCTTTTTAAAGTGGAATGAATTTTTATTCAGAATTTTAAAAAATTTATTCGGAATTAAAGCTCTCTAAACGTGGCAATTCTGGCATTAGACTTACTTCAGTTACATGTAGAGTGTTTGTCCACAGATTTGAAGGTTGGCGGTTCGAATCCCGCTCTTGGCATAATTGGTAGAGTGTCAAGATCCACTGACCCATAAGTTGGAAGTGTGATTCCAGCTCCCACAGATAAACTGTTGTTGTGTCCTTCAGCTCTAGTATCTGTGTACACTGGTGTATGAATGTGTGTGTGACTGGGTGAGCGGTTTCTTGTTGTAAAACGCTCTGAGTCCCTTGAAGGTGAAAAAGGACTGTATAAAAATTTGACAATTAACCATTTACAGATGTTTTAACTGGTACAAAAGATTAAAAAAACATGCAATTTTACTTGAGTGGGATCGCCTCTCCACAGATCTCACCTCTAACTTGTCCTTGAAGTGCCATTTGCTTGTCTCATGGAAGTAGAAAGTTTAATTCCTTGGAATATTACAGGATACGCACACTATAACATCTCCATGGAGACCAGAAAATTCCATAGATCATTGTTTAAGTCATTTTATTATGTCAAGTTTTCCTGTCATTTCTACTCCTACTGCTACAAACCAATCACAGGTTCAATAAACTCCCCCTTCCCTCATTCTCCCATTCTATCTCAGCAGCACAACCACCAGCCTTTTCTATTTAGTTTCTTTCTAATGTAAAAAGCCTTGTGCTCTGACTATTATATCGATTAAAATTGCCCATATTATCCAAGCTTTTGTAAGTTCCACCACCTCCAATCACTGGCTTCACGGGCTCAATGCAAACGAACCAGCGAACCAGGCTGTGTGCAGTTAGTTAAATCCACACATATTCATGAGACGTTATCTGACAAAATAGACCCACCGTCATTATCTATAATTACACTTAGCTGTAATTAAGCCTGATATATTGTCCCACTGTGCATTATTAAGACGTTATAATTGGAGTCATCTTTATTCTTTCAAAACAGGACAAAAGTCAGTGGAGGTACAGCCATTATCTCTCATAGTATAATCTCCCCTAGTTAGATTCGAGTGGCCGAAATTTGAACTTAAAGGTGCTCTTTTATTCTAGAAGGTCCGTCACCTGCTTCTGTCCATGGAGATGTGGCCTGGAATGTTCCACAGCATGGCATTACACTTATTTATCTTGTGAAGTGCGCCACTGTGTTTTTAAACTCCATAAACCTTCACCAGAATCATTTGGATCGTTGCAGCCCTGGAATTGCCCGTCTCTGCTGACCTAACGCTAAAAGGTAACTGTTGACGTGAAAACTACCACTACATGACATCACAAGGTGGAACAGAGCATTCTGAGCTTTTAGATATGGACACACTAATAATAAAGAGTTACTCAGACATGTGTGAATGAAACAAAACACAACTCCCGGAATGTTTTTAATCAGGAACTAATATCACAAGAATCCAATAGGTTTTATTCACGCTTACGTAACAAACCAGGAAGATGTTTGGAAAGATGCGATTACAACTTCTGGTGTAGTTACCAATACTGGGGTCGCCGACCAACTGTGATAAAACCCACTGAAGTAAATATTATCAGCGGTAAAATGAAGACTGCTGTTTGGAAACATCATTAATTTGGTGGCATCATCTCTTCTAATCGCATGTACCCAGTGTGATCGGAGTTGTGTGTCAGTGGGGCAATGATGAAAACTGAGGTATGGTTGTCATTGTTGATTAGCCGAACATAATGGACAGTGACATTTAGATACAGAAAACTGGGCCTGGGAAGTTGTCATCGCATCTTCCTGGTTTGTGACGTAAGTGCGAAAAGAGCCTATTGTGTAATATAAGACCTTTAATATTCTCAACATAAAGCGTCACTTTTTTTGTAGACTTAAAATGGGAAGAGTAAAGAAAACTTAAATAAAACCCGAATAAGAATACTGTTAGTTCAATAAAAAATATTTATTAAAGGTGCATTGTGTAACTTTTCTGGTGGAGGACCCATCATATGCTTTTCTTCATGGAGATGGTATTGCTTTGGCTAGAATGTTTTGCAGTCACTTTCTATCTTCATCGAGACCAAACCAGACCGAGTTACAGGTCAGATCTGTGGAGAGGTAACCACACTCAGTTAGAATGCTTGTTTTTCTTGATATTTTTGAGCTATAGAATAACCTGAAATTAAATAAATGTAAGGTAGAGTTGTTTAATGTCATACTGTGGAACATTCCAGGCAGAGGCATCTAGAAAAAGTTACTCAAGTAAATGTAACTGAGCACTCCCTACCTCTGATTTCTCACCGGGTACTTGCTTGTTTCTTGGGTGGACCAGCGTTACCGTGGTGCCAGTTGCCGGGGGCCACTGCTCTGCTTGTCACTCAAGATTTGAGACAAAAGGTGTGATCCTGGCGATGCAGCGAGGCAGGCTGCAGAGCTCACAAGACACCCAGATCGTGCTCGGATCCAGACAGCCCAATATTTTATTTATCATTTGTTTTGTGCGTCGCCGTTGACAGGAAACAGAAGAGTGGGATATTATCAGTCACAGTGGGGCGTGAGATGCAGTCGTGTTGTGTTCTCGGATACAGCTGTGCACAGTGTCTGGCAGCTCCGAAATCATCCTACAGGGCAGCACAGCAGGATTTTATATTTGCAACAGTGATACCAGCGGTCTTTTAAAACGGCTACATTAAGTAAGATCTGTTAAAGGGCCTGTATTACGCAAAACTGACATGTAATAATGGTGTTAGCTCATTAAAAACATACCTGGAGTTTTGTTTTGTTTCATTTGCACATGTTTGAGTAACCTTGTGTGGGGAGCGGGGCATCCGGGAGGGGTGTGAGGAGCACCCCAAAGTAAGATAATCAACATAAAACCAACAACGCCACTGGGCGTAGCCCAGAACTGAAACTAAATTTACTAAACTAAAAGGCTCACAGGTTCGTTAATTGACAGACAGAGACAAGTGACTTACAAAACATGAAATTATTTATTATTGCCATAATTCATTTGTTAGATTAACTTTAAGAGTAGACTATTCACTGTTCACATAACTGCCGATAACACAGTCACCAAAAGCAGCTGTACGGTGATTTTGTCCTTAAAATTAAAAACACAGTAAAACAAAGCAGCAGCTCGTTCACAGGGCCACCGCTCCACCAGATGACGTGCCGAAGACCACCCTGGACCCACAAAACACACGCTTCTACATCCACGAGGCTTGACGCCGAGCGGCCGGGGCATCTGACAGCAACACCGACCCAACCGTGGACAGCGGCTAACAGTGGCGCTTGTGGCGATCAACAGCAAATACATGCAGGAGCTTTACTCACGAGCCATAACTTCGATCAGGCACGTCGAGACTCTAGGAGCGGTGGCACTGTGCGCGACAAGGCGGAGCCCTATCCCGGAAGTGCGCCGAGGTCAGAGAACGAGACGCTACGGGGAGTGCCCTTTTATAAGCCCAGGCGCCACCTGGTGGCAGAAGGCAGCAGGCGCGCACTGCTACATTATACCCCTCCCTTTTGAATCGTCGTCCCGACGATTGACGCACACAAAGAACTTGCAGAACATAAATAAGTGCTCTTAAAACACATTTCTGTTTAAAATGTTACCTAAACTCAGTCCAGAACGAATAGGACACGGCCCTTACCACAGTTACACACCTGTACCTGCAGAATTAAAACCAGCTCGCTCAGCTGTACTCAACTCCTCTCACGCAGATGGAGGGCCCTGAAGGCTACGGCCAGTGCGATGAAGCTACTGACGGCTAACGTTTACGACAACCCACGAAAACTGCGGTACCGAGACTGACAACCAATGAGCTTTCAGCGGAAACTACTGCGCCCCTACGCTGTCATAGGTAAACAAAACGGAACGGCTATTCAAGCGGCCCCTAACATCTCACAGCAATCTAGTTACCTGGGCGGTATGAGCCATCCACTGTAGGCTCCTGGTACCACACATTCTCTGGGACTGATGCTGTGACCTCGAGCACCCCACGCCGGACACTCACTCCATTTTCCAAATGCCCTCCCTAACTGCTGCTTTGCCTTCACAATACAAAAAAAACAAACAGACCAATACATTCAAGATAGCCAAACAATTCACAATGCAGATCAGCTTTAACATTTAAGTAGAATTACGGGTAGCATCAAGTAATTTCCCTACAGGTAAACCATGCCTTGCTACTGCTTGGTCAACTTCTGAAACTATGTATATATACAACAATTTAAAATAAACACAAAGTAAAAAACAAAAATCACACAGCAAACCAATGTATACATGAAACAAATGAAGTTTGCACAATACAAAGTTGGACAGGTTAAACCTGGTACATGGGGAATTTTAACCTGGCTACTACGCTCCACTTAATGCAAACAGACAGCATCATAAAAAAATAAATAAAAATGAAAGCACATGTCTCTGTACATAATCAATTATCCTGCCAGCAACGCCAAGTGTGGCGAGCGGGGCACCCGGGAGGGGTGTGAGGAGCACCCCAAAGTAAGATAATCAACATAAAACCAACAACGCCACTGGGCGTAGCCCAGAACTAAAACTAAATTTACTAAACTAAAAGGCTCACAGGTTCGTTAATTGACAGACAGAGACAAGTGACTTACAAAACATGAAATTATTTATTATTGCCATAATTCATTTGTTAGATTAACTTTAAGAGTAGACTATTCACTGTTCACATAACTGCCGATAACACAGTCACCAAAAGCAGCTGTACGGTGATTTTGTCCTTAAAATTAAAAACACAGTAAAACAAAGCAGCAGCTCGTTCACAGGGCCACCGCTCCACCAGATGACGTGCCGAAGACCACCCTGGACCCACAAAACACACGCTTCTACATCCACGAGGCTTGACGCCGAGCGGCCGGGGCATCTGACAGCAACACCGACCCAACCGTGGACAGCGGCTAACAGTGGCGCTTGTGGCGATCAACAGCAAATACATGCAGGAGCTTTACTCACGAGCCATAACTTCGATCAGGCACGTCGAGACTCTAGGAGCGGTGGCACTGTGCGCGACAAGGCGGAGCCCTATCCCGGAAGTGCGCCGAGGTCAGAGAACGAGACGCTACGGGGAGTGCCCTTTTATAAGCCCAGGCGCCACCTGGTGGCAGAAGGCAGCAGGCGCGCACTGCTACACTTGCATTATTAGGCGGTGTCCACACAACAACATTTTGTGGTCGAAACTGTGAAGTTTTAATTCGCTGGCGTTTCGGGTGGGCGAAAAAGTTTTTTGTTTGTTTGTTTGTTTTTTTACCTGTTCCGGAGTGGAGAAATTTGAGAATGCTGGCATTATGGACAAGCTAACCACAGCTTTCAGAAAACAATAACGTCGTGACCCCGTCATCACCACGTGACCAGAAGAGAACCCCGCGCAGGAAGGACTTTACGCGCATGTGCTCTTTGTAGTATTGTGTGTCCAGTGGCTCTGGCTGTATCCTGTTTACATACAGGTGTGGCAGATGTATTACATGATGTGAATATTTATTGATTCAGCACGTGTGTGGATGCAATTTTTTTCAACCTGCAAAAAAAAATAAATCCAGGAGCGTTGTCGTGTGGCTGTAGCCTTAGTATGTTTACATCTCCAAAGCTCAAAATACTCTGTTCCAACTTGTGATGTCATGTAGTGATAGTTTAAGTTAACAGCTGAAATTTCAGAGCTGAAATCATTCTAATGATTCTAGTGAAGGTTTATGAAGTTTAAAAACACAGTCAGTGTTGGGAAGGTTACTTTGAAAATGTATTCCCCTACAGATTACAGATTACATAGCCCAAAATGTACTTTCTTTGCTGTAGAGTAGCAAAGACTAGGATATCTTCACATAAGTCTGCTAAAAGACAATAAAAAAACTCAGTCTTTACTTAACAATATTAAAAATATTATTGATAGAAGAGAAGGAGGAGACATGGTCCGCACAGCATGGTTTAGTCCTGTTAAATCCTGTTTTAGACCTGGTTTAGTCTTGGTTTAGTCCTGGTTTAGTCCTGGTTTTGACCTGGTTTTAGACCTGGTTTAGACCTGGTTTAGAACTGGTTTAGACCTGGTTTAGAACTGGTTTAGAACTGGTTTAGAACTGGTTTGGACCTGGGTTTAGACCTGGTTTTAGACCTGGGTTTAGACCTGGTTTTAGTCCTGGTTTAGACCTTGTTTAGACCTGGTTTAATGTCCGGTAATGAGTGGAATTACCGAGAAAAAAAAAGGGAATACCCAGAAATGTGAAAACATTAAAATACTGCAGTGTAATCCATTTATTTCAGACAAGTAACTGTAATCCAATTACCACTCACTGAAACAGTAACTGTAACCAAATACAGTAACTCATAGTTTGTACTCTGATTACATAACTCCAGTACATATAATCTGTTACTCCCCAACACTGAACACAGTGGAGCACTTCCTGTATTACCACATGACATCAGTGTGTTTTCTGTTGAAGGGAAGCCTAAATATGCAGGGTTTGTGTGTTAAACATGTGCAAATTAAACTAAACACAGTTCTAGGTATGTTTTTGATGAGTAAATAACATTAAAACAGATCAGAAAATACCATATAAGCCCTTTAAAGCTGCACTATGTAACTTTTCTGGAGCAGTTAGCAGATTAACTATATAGTTTGTATCCATAAAGATCCAAATCCATTTTAATATATAGCACATTTTTACAAGCATAACGGCTTCCAGAGTGCTGCACAGACACAGAGATATTACTGCTGGAAATCTTCCGCAGTGTGGGATTAAATCAATCATCAGTTGTCAATGTTTCCGTCTGTGTTTTTCTGTCAATAAAACCTTGTAAAACATAAATTCTTCCTGTGAGCAGAGTCATAACACCACACACCTGACCTTTAACTTGTGCTGGTGTTGTCACCTATAGACTAATTGTATGTCTTATATGTCAATACCTGCTTGTTTCCATAGAGATGCCTCTGTCCATCTGTGGAGCTTTTCAGACAAAGAGGTAACAGCTCCAGGAGACGGTGTGTGAGGGTGTGAGGTTCTGCATCAGAGAGCTGTGTTGTGTACTTTTACAATACTCTTTATTGTTCCCGTGGGGTGTGTTGTCCTCTGCATTTGACTCTTCCTTCTTTTATTTGCATTAAACAATCTTCTATCTGGAAATGGATGTCCTGGTTCAGTCCTGGTTCAGTCCTGGTTCAGTCCTGGTTCAGTCCTGGTTCAGTCCTGGTTTAGTCCTGGTTTAGTCCTGGTTCAGTCCTAGTTTAGACCTGATTTAGACCTGGTTTAGACCTGATTTAGACCTGGTTTAGACCTGATTTAGACCTGGTTTAGTCCTGGTTTAGTCCTGGACAAGTTCTGGTTTAGACCTGGTTTAGTCCTTGTTCAATCCTGGTTCAGTCCTGGTTCAGACCTGGTTCAGCCCTGGTTTAGATCTGGTTCAGTCCTGGTTTAGACCTGATTTAGACCTGGTTTAGATCTGGTTTAGACCTAGTTTAGTCCTGGTTTAGTCCCAGACAAGTTCTGGTTTAGACCTTGTTTAGACTTGGTTTAGACCTGGTTCAGTCCTGGTTCAATCCTGGTTCAGTCCTGGTTCAGTCCTGGTTATGTTTAGACCTTGTTCAGTCCTGGTTTAGACCTGGTTCAGTCCTGGTTATACCTGGTTTAGACCTTGTTTAGACCTTGTTTAGACCTTGTTTAGACCTGGTGTAGACCTGGTGTAGACCTGGTGTAGACCTGGTGTAGACCTAGGCCTTATTCATAGTTTAGCCCTGGACACATGTACACTTTGTCTGTCCTTTAGAGTGGATCTCTCATTTAGTGTGATATTCCTCAAGCTTTCTTTTTCAGTGGATTTCTTGGAGTTTTTCCTTGCTGAGAAGAGGGTCTGAGACCGCGGGGTCTCCCAAACACTTATCCATTTGCTTGTTTCCTGTAAATGTTGGCTGATCTGTGTTTGTTATTGACCAATGACTGCTTCATTTTTAATTTTCTAACTTTCTATCTTACTTAAATCAACAATTCTACAAGGTGACTCCTGTTGTGATTTGGGGGTCTTAAAAAAATAAATATAACTGTATGTGGCTCGAATATTTAGTCGGGAGCTATTGGAATAATATGAAACAGCTGTTTACAAATAGAGTTGGGAAGTAGAGCCCTGCACCTGCGGGACCCGATGCTAAACCATGCGGCATGGGACACATTTTTAAAGCTCGTTGCGGGCGCAGGCGGGTGCGAGCGAGGGGGATGATAAACTGCAGCCCCGTAAAATAAATATGAGTGTAAATTAAAATAGACATACATTAATCATTTGTATTTCATACATAATTTGCGCTGGATATTTTATTTGACATTAATAGAAACATTTTAGGCAGCCTAAACTTGCGGACTTGGTCTAATCTTGCGCACATTTTAGACAATTCCTTTCCGTTTCTCCATGTTTGATAGAGCTTATAAAGCGAATATCCCCAATTTGTGGGATTTGTGGACAGGAGCGGGACAAAATATCACAGATGTGGTTGGGAGCAGGAATGAAAATTACAGTTCTTTGCGGGTGCGGGCAGTAGCGGGACTGAAAATTCTGTCCTGCGCAGACCTTTATTGGGAAGTAACTGAATATATGTACTGAAAATACCTATTCTGAATACAAATTTTGAGTAACTGTGTTGTAGTATAGTTATTTTTCTTCTGGCAGTTTTCAAAATATCGATACTTTACTAAAATCAAAGGAGTACATGGCAGTACTTGATCACAAATACATTCAGAACAAATATAAAGCTTTGAATGTTTTGTTGCATTTTAAATGCAACTTGAACATTCAGAACACAGTACTCTGACTGGACCATGTATAAATAATAATAATTTAATGCACGTATTCAGTATTTTGTAATAAAAATATTTTCGTAGTATTTTTCCCATCACAGCTTCCGAATTGGAAAAGGACCTCAGCCAAGTCCCCGATGTGCTCGCCTCAAATTCATTCACATCACATATCTTTCAATATTCCGTCCTCCTCACTGCTCAACTTTTCCTTTTCTTTTGTTACACATTTTGACAACTCTCCTGGGATTTCCACCTCCTTTTAAACCTCACACCTAGAACTTCTTTTTTCCAGAGTCAAAGAAATTGAAAAAAATAAAATAAAATCTTGTTATAATTCCACTTCCTGTCGAGTTTGCCCCATCTTATATTTCAATCCACAGCTCAGCTCTTGGGACGGTAGTTAGTTTGATACCAGGAAATAGCTCTTCTCAAAGGGGGAAAGCTCCAAATCACGTCCTCTCTCCTTGGTCCCTTCACTAACTGAGTCTCGCACAACTTTTTGGAAGTCATTTGTGAGCTAAACAGTGAATGTCAGCCTGTCTCTCTGCATTAGCATTCACACCCAAACATCTCTTTAGCTTGTCATTTGAATACTCTGTCCTCTACCACACTATGCTACGTGATTTTAATAAAGTTATCAAGCTAATGAGCAAAAAATTATCCCTGCTCAGTTAGTTTCAAACCTCATTTGGGCTTGTCACATCCTCCATGCTTTGTGTAACGTCGGATCGTTTAGCGGCGATTAGTTCAGATTTGTGTTTTTCTAATATGTGTGTAAAGGTGCAGGTATGATTTAGTTTTTCCATTATAAAGAGATCGTTTATCTACTGATACTTTTTGTTTAAATGTCAAGTTTTAGCTCATGGCAGTAGGTTGCCCTTGGAGACGTTCACCGACAGACACTGAAGGTCGTGTGAGTCACCCACACTATAACAGGAGGAGATATGACGTCACCACTACCATATGAATATTACTAACCGTATCCTCCCAGCTTACAACTGTATTTTACAACTCAGGTCTATGGAAAGGCAAGGCCAACATTGTAACAAGGCATGTTTTTTTCAAGGGACAAAACAATTCTATGTGATTAAATGAAAGACAAATAAGGTTTAAACAACGTTACAAAACAGTGTAACGCAGGGGTCCCCAACAACTGGGCCACGGACCATCAGGTGGTATACCCCTGAGAAAATATTAAATATCTTTGATTACTGCGACAATTTTTCCAAACTAGGGAGCTGTTTACATGAGAACGCTTGCAGGTAAAGATGACAAAATATTTTATCAGCAGTGCCTTTCATTTAAGAGGTGACAGAGTTTTTGGGGCTTAAAAACAGAAAAATCTGAAACCACCCTCCAGAGCGTAAAAGTTGAATACGCTCTGCTGTAGTGTTTCCGTCTACACTGCTGTTAGGTCTGCCTAAACATTGTAAACAAGAAGAAAGACAAGAGATTAATTCAGTTTTACTCGCGAGGAGAACGGGCAGAGAGTGGGCATCAAAACCAACAGTCTCCACACGTTCTGATGACTCAAGGCCGTTCTCCTCTTTTTATTTCATTAGGAGGCCCTAGTTACAGAATGATAATTCTCAAGGGGAAGGGGGAACCAGCAAAGACATAATGAGAAACTGATGAAGTTATGCATAGTACAAACAGGAGGTGCCTTAGGTCAGACACCATCATAACTCTTGCATGTGTGACAGTGGGAGTTGGCTTCATGTGAGGAATCATCTCGAGGTTCACTAGAGCGATAGGACACTGCACACAGTTGTCAAACACACAGAGGTTATTCATTTTCATACAAGTGATTGGTACATTATAAATCAAAGAATTGTAGTTACATAAATGGTTAACTCATAGGCATAGAATATCACACAAGTATTTAGCAAATATGGGATAATAAAATTATTCTGACAACTGCCCAAGACGCAAAACTCCAGTCTGATCTGTTCACATCGCGTACATGTTTACATCAAATACATCATCACCTAGCTGTCTGGCATGCATATCCAATCCAATTCCACACACTTTTGCATCACCGTACGCACACAGATTTCCTCCTGAAAACACTTGTCTAAACGCGGAATAAAAAGTGAAGACGAGATGCCACTTTTGCGTCTTCTGTTTAGACCATCATGATATAAATGTAGCCTCATTCTAAGCATTTTCTGCTGTTATTACTGCCCCCTCCAATAATAAAAATACCTCTGAAAAAGAGTATGTTTATTACGGATCCTTACATTAAAAAAGTTTGAGGGCCGCTGTTGTAATGCCCTGCTCATAGTTCTTTAATCCACTTATACCATATACTTATACTTATATACTTATACTGAAAATACTTCTCTTTTAAATCTTTTTTTATTAGTTGAAGCTCGTCCCTCCTAATGGTTGTTCATTTGTTTACTCGTTGCTATGGTGATGCTCACAGCATCGTGATATAGAACAGTGATTACTTGTTCCTGGAAATACACAAAAAATGCACAGCAGTTCACATTTGATTTCACACTGACCTTGGTGTTGCAGGGTTTCAGATCACATCACAATTTTCTATTGGCCAATAATATTTAATACAGATGGGGGCAGATAAAACTAATATTGTTAAAATGCAAATGTTTGTTGTAAAGTAGCAAGTGCTTCAGTTTAATCAGAAACAGAAATGATCAGGTTGTCAGGAATTTGAAAACCACCAATTAGTGGTTTTAAGTGTCCCCATCTGTAATAAATATTACTGGCCCATAGAATGTTGGGATGTCACCTGAAACCCAGCAAGAAGTAAGTTAATGCAAGAAGTTTACGCTGTGTATCTTTAAATCACAATTAAAATGTTGGTATTTCACTACAAGCTCCTGTCCATCATGGATAACCCCCAGCAGCCCTGCAGAGCCCCATCTCCAGACACAGACGGACCACAGACACATCTCAGGAGTAGCCTTCCTCTGAAGCTTTCATATTGTGTCAAATAAAACATCTGCCCTTAAAACCATGATTTGAAAACACTAATTCTCAGTAAAATCCCCTGAAACAAAAATCATAGCCTAACTGTCTCTCTGAAATGACCAAACTACTCCACAACGTCGTCTGGCCTCTTAAACATTTACGATCTCCCCTTCTGCTCCGTCTCGTCCTCTGACGTTGGTTTAATAAAGAACATGTTTTACACTAATGACTGTCCCACAGGCCTAAAGCACCACGCTAAAAGTGCAGCTGCTGCGCCTCAGCTCTGCTTTATGGCTCCAGTCACATCTCCAGCCACAGCTCTGGCTGGAACACAAGTCCTTGGTCGACTGTGAAAAATGGTGGATTTGATCTTGACCTTTTGGTGCCGTGTGCAGATGGTGTTTCTCATTATAGACAGAATATAGTAAATCAGATGCCGTGTGTTTGACATTGTTCTGAGTCAAATGGAATAGAGAATGTCTTTGCATTGAACGTAGATTAAAGGATTCATACTGTATAATGTGTTCTGATCTGTTATAATGTTGTTTCCTCATCACAAACGTACTGGAGATGTGTTTTGTTTCATTCACACATTTAACACACAAATCCTACATACTTAGGCTGAATTGTTACCTCAAACAGACAACACTTTAATCCACCTTGCTATGTAATTGTAACACAGGAAGTGCTCCACTGTGTTTTTAAACTCTATACACCCTTTCTAGTATCATTTGAATAATTTCAGCCCTGGAATTGCTTGAAACCTCTACTGAACTTAAGATAAAACGGTAGCAATTAACTTGAAGCATTTTAACAGAACATACAATTTGTGTTACATCTAAATAAGTATTCAGTTCTGCTTAAAAATATTGGTCAGACTACACAAGTACCACTGCCCTTACATTCCAAAGTGCTGTAGTAGTAGTAAACATTTAACAGTAGAGATTTCCTACAGTGGCTGGTGGGGTCTTACACATCTCCAGAGCCTGCTTATATGGGACAGGAGAATGTGTGGACAGGGAGAGTTGGAGCTCGATCACAGCATATACTGCAGGACTGTGATTTCCTCTGCACTTATAACATGAACGTGGACTTAAACTGCCTCACAGGGCTCCTCCCACCTCCACCAGCCCCTCACTCTGGCCTTATTACCCAAAGCCTGTTAAATGTCAATGACACCTCAGCCCTGGTCCAGCTCAGACCAGGGACCACTGCATCTGCTGACATTCTGCTCCTATAGCGTCCAATCATACCACCTCCTCTTCATCATCATCATTGCCATCACAACACACAATAAGACCTGCCCACGCGTCGCTCCAGGCACCGCAAACCCACTGCCCATTACCAGTGGTGGAAGAAGGATTCAGTTTACAAGTTACTTAAAGATGCGTTGTGTAACTTCTCTGGTGGAGGGTCCATCAAATACTTTTCTCCATGAAGATGTCATTTCTTTATCTAGAATGTTTCACACTGACCACGTTTAGATGATGTTTTTTAATTGTTTTTTTTAATTAACTATTCCAAATTAAATAGTTTGTAATTAAATTGTTCTCCTTCGAGTTTACATGGAGATAATAATTCCGAATTAAGGTTTACTTGGAAAACACATTAAAACGGCTTTATTTAATCAGTATCTGGGGAGGAGGAAGGGTTCTGATTGGATAAGGACACAAACGTATTTACCAGAAGAAAACACACACTTCAGCTTTGTTGTTATGCAGGGGGTGCGTACTGCTGTTCCCCCGCCCATACAATCTGGGGAACAGAGGTCCAAACCCAAACTCCTGAACCAGCGGGAGCAGCTCCGGTTCAGGTCGGGCCCAGATCAGCTAGAGCGGGGAGTGGTGTTAGGCGCCTCGGCCTGAGAAGCGCTTTCCCCGGGGAAGAACGAAGAGCGCACGGAGGACGGACCGCTCAGAACAAGATATAATGAACCAAACGGGATTCACGCTTCTGTCTGGATGTTTTGCAACACCTCGGTACCAGCCGCAGTCCTGGAGCACGGTGGACAGAAGCACCCCTCCCAGACCTGTAGTCGATAGCGCATTTTCACTTTCGCCGCACGGATCCAGTGGTCTTGCTTCCACCCAGGAAACAGAGATTCGAGGACAAAAACATGATTCAAACCTTTTTCACCATATTGTAGTACGTCATCGCGTAACCCAACGCCCATGCACTGAACGACTGGAATTATTTTTTAAGCAGAATAAACGTTTACATGATCGCAGAAGGAATTAATTTGGCTTTAAAATCAGAATAAACCACCCACTTAATTTGGATTTAAGTTTAATTCCGGATAATCAAAATACTAAAATAAGTGTTTACGTGATCTTTTTAAAGCAGAATTTGTTTTTATTCCAAAATAAATTATTTTTAATCGGAATTAAAGCTTTCATGTTGGTCTTAAACTTTTCTGTCTTCATGGAAACCAAACCATACCAAGTTGCAGGTCAGATCTATGGAGAGGCAACCCTGCTCATAGTCAGAATGTTTGTTTTTCTAGGTTTTTATGAGCTATAAAATCACCTATATTTGAATAAATGTAAGGTAGAGCTGTTTAATGTCACACTGCGGAACATTACAGGGAGAACAGTGACATCTCCATAGAAACAAGCAGGTGACTGTCCCCAAACCAAAAAGTGGTCAGAGATGTACTTTGGTGGTGGACCGTGGAGAGACTGACATGCAGCATTTTAAATGTCAAATCCTGTTGTATTATTATTTCAAATTTGTTCAAACTACTGTCATTTTTACTTTTTACTTTCCAGATATTCTTGAAGGTCATTCACAGCAAACAGATTCAGACTTGAGATTTCTTTTCACTGTGGTTTTTCAGATCTTTCTTCCTACTTTATACATGCTTATTGAATAGGTGGTGCAGGTTTCATATACTTAAGACTGAAGGACGTCTTGTGGATACTTGTTTCTTCTGTGCACACTCTCAGTAGCAGCGCTTTGGTCTGTGTGTCTGTGCAGCTCCTTGCGTTGATCCGATGCTAATTAAAAGTCAATTAACCAGCAGACCTCAGGGTGAGTGACCTCTCGAAACAGGAAGTGAGTGCATCTTTAGCTCGTTATTTAAACTGTCCTTCTACACCTATATAGTTCTGCTCCATGGGGCTTGCTTTTCATTAAAATAGTATTTTTTTCTGGTTTGGGGGTCTGTCACTTGACGCTCTCCATGGATGTGTTATTGGTTTGTCTGGAATGTTCCACGCTGTGCCATTAACCTCATTTTTCTAGCATGTTCTTATTGCGTTTTTATTGTAAGCGGGGTTACCTCTCCACAGATCTGACGTGTAACTTGACCATCACCTTGTTACCTTGCTTAATGCCAAACAACAGATCATTAAAGGTGCAGTGTGTAACATTTTGGTGGATGGTCTGTCAAATGCTTTTCTCCATGGAGATGCTATTGCTTTGTTTGGAATGTTTCACAATGTGATATTAAACTTTTCTATCGTCATGGAAACCAAATCAGACCAAGTTACAGTTCAGATCTGTGGAGAGGCGACCCGCTCACAGTCAGAATGCCTGTTTTTGTACCTGTAATTGATAAATATAAAGGCGATCTGTTTAATGTCATACTGTGGAACATTCCAGTCAAAGCAATGACATATCCATAGAAACAAGCAGGTGATGGATGCTAAAATAAAAAGTGACATAGCGCACCTTTAAGATAATTAAACTATCAGTTATTTTGTAGTAAGTCTTTGGGAAACCTTTTTCTTAATTTATATTATATTCAGACATGTGTTCTCCATGATTCACTGTAAGAACTGAGCACACTGTGGCCAGCTCAGTAAAACACGTCTCCACGAGGGTTTTCAGAGAAATTCCAGGTCTGACGCAGGTCTTAATGGACGAGGCTTGTTTGATGGTCCTTGTGGTTGTTATGGATACTTGGTTTCCAGTCTGAAATCCTCTGTATAGTATTTGCAGCATAGTGATCATTCCCTTCTCTGAGGCTTAGTTCAAACTGCAATCAGGTTTGTTCATTTCTGTGACAAATGAGAAAAGACTAGGATCATTTATCCTTTAGGACAAAATCCACCATCTCACCTCAGATTAACAATGTTTAGGGTTTTGTAATTGATTTGCTCCGTGCTGTTTGAGTCCTCCGCTGGATTTTAATCATGTGTTCTCAGAATCTGAATGACTTCATCCCCAAGGGGAAAGTGTTTTCATTACACATTACACTGCCCAGCAGAAGAAGTAACAAAAGTAAACTAAAAATTAAATGTCAATATTACAGTAAATAATATTCATTATTTGTTTTTATTGAGAATAAATAAAAATATATATTTCACTTCTTAACATAATTTAAAATCATAATGCACTTACAACATACAGTATTTTCATATTAAGTACAATTTTACAACAGTGAGATCCAGAAGTGAATATTGTGTAAAGGCTGTGCAAAAAGTATTTATAGTAAAGATAAAAACACACAACACAACACTGAGATAATGAACTGAAGTAATAACTAGATAATACAATGACATGATGGGGTGTTCTGCATGTATTTGTATGGCCAGATTGTGTTAAAATAAAGCTCCAATTAAAGAGAATGACAACGACAGCAACAACACCACTTGTATAGCGCATTTCAAGACACTCAAAGATGCTTTACATGAAAAGACAAACGGGAATAAACAGGAGAACCATGTATTAATCCATTTTCGTCCGCTTATCCGGGGCCGGGTTGTGGGAGCAGTAGTCTTAGCAGGGAATCCCAGACTTCCTCCACCCTGGACACTTCCTCCAGCTCCTCCGAGGTGTTCCCAGGCCAGCCAAGAGACATAGTCGCTCCAGCGTGTCCTTTCCAATGGGACATGCTCGGAACACCTCTGTTGAAACAGAAGAACCAAAAAAGTTAAAGACAGGTGTTTTGAAAAGATGGATTTTCGGGGCTTTTTGAAACATAGGTGTCGTGATAACAAAATTTTAAACATTTCTAGAGAGAAATACCAAATTTGAAACTACTTAATGCCATTAACAAACACTGAATAACAACAAAACTGAATAATCCATGTTAACCATTTGTAAACATAAACCATCATTAAAAAGCTTGAGCTGCAACAGAGAAATAGCCTAAGGAACCAGTAATTAACTGTAGAAATTACTTATTCAGAACACTTAAGACCTTGAATCTTATATTAAAAAACTAAATAAAAACAAAAAAACACTTCTGATGAAAATGTACATGTAATGATAATACTATACAGTAATTATCCTGACTACTTATCCTACTTTGTGTAATACGGATAAAGCTTGGTTACAGTCAAGGGGCTTTGGAGAGGAAAAAGGAGTGACCGCAAGGAAATGCGCAGTACTAGGCTTGTTTGTATCATTAAATCTCAAGTGTTTTCCCCCATTATCAAACATGTAGCACAGTAAATCTGAACCACGTCTCCACATACAGGGGGTGATCTGACTCCCATCTCCTCCATGCACTTACTCCTGACAATAACGGCCACTAAATGGGCCCTATTAAATGCTAGCGCACTCCTCTGGCCTTCCCATTCGGAGCTGGTGTGTGACAGTGAATTACATTGAGGTGGGCTCCGCTTTTCTTAAAATACGTTCCGTGCTTTGTGGGGGAAGAATCGATACAAGAATGGATTGCATGTGGCCCCGTGCTTTGCTGGTAATGTTGGAAAAATAGCATGATGAATGAAAAGTAGAACCTTCTTTATACAAGTTGTGCTACCATTTAAAGCTTCGGTGTGATTAAAAGGCTCTTCAGATCAGACTCTTCTTATACCCTTAACCGTCTGTATTTCTGTGAGGCAAGAGCCAGGTGAAAGTTGCTCTATACCAGTGGTTTTATTGATTTTATGCTCTATTTCTGGTATAGAAGCGTACATAGGTGAAAGTGTGCAGCTTGGAATATTAAAAACTGTGCTGTGTTTGAGAATGAACATATGGGCTAAAGCCTTTGTCAATGTAAGAACACCAGAAAACTTGAAGCATGAGTTGTTTTTTATCACATTTTACATTGACCTAATCCGTTTTGCTGTTGGTTTTTCCTTTAAAATATCTCATTTTTTTGTGATCTGTATAAAATTATGTCTTTTATCAGCAGTGGAGTGGAAATCAATTAATTTGGAAAGTTTTGGGGGGAAATGATATATTTTTCAATCTAATATACTATAAAGCTCAACCGTGACCGCCCACCTCCAGTTCTGGAAGTTAATTTCTCATTCATTTTTCTCATAGAGTTTCCTAAAATTATTAATATTAAAAGTTCAAAAGCTCGCTCAAGCATAATCAGCTACTTGGTAACTAATCACTACAAGACCTATAATCTTATTTGAAGTCTGTTTCGGAAACTTTATGGTAAATTGTAAACATATTTATATAACGCTTCACAGCACTCAGAGGGCTTTATGTGTCTTGCCCAAGGACACAGTGACAGCATTTATCTGTGGGATCTGGATTCACACCGGGAACCTGTGGGTCAGCGGATCTGACCGCTCAACCATTTATGTTTATGTTGAAACGGGATTCGAACCACCGCCCTTCAGATAAGTGGAACATACACCGCAAAGTTATTAAAACATTTAAAAACTTGCAATTTCAGTGTACTTTTTGGACCGAGGCAAAGGAAGTTTATTTGTATAGCACAGTTTGTACACAAAGTACAAAGTGCGTTACAGATTAGGAAATACATTAAAATCACAATATAAACAAATGGCAAAAGGAGAAATTCAATTTGTCAACTGGACAAAAGTTTAGTCCAGTGAGGTTCATTTGGTCTTCTGATAATTTATGTTATTAGGTTCTTTTTTACAGACCAAGAGTTTGTTTTCATACCTGACAGTTTGGACTGCTCTTCCTCAGAGTGGTCACATGATGTTGCTGTGACGTGTCCGGTCAGCTGATTTATACAGGTTTCATCCTGCCTCCACCGCTAGGAAGACAGCGCCAAAACCTGAGCAGTCGAAACTCAGGTATGAAAACGAACTCCCGGTCTGAAAAAAGAACCTAATAACATAAACATGGACAAAAGTTTATTTGGTCAAAAACATTTCGCAGCTCATCCAAGCTGCTTCTTCAGTTCTGGTCAAAATGCTGGTGACACTTCCTTATGTCTGCCTGAAGGAGGAGCTAACTACAATGAAACTACTCTGAAACTAACACACCTACTTGTTTACAGTTTCTATTAGTTATTTAGGCCTATTGACTTCTACCTGGGCGACTGAGGGATTTTACACACAGTACAAACAAATCAAAACATAAATAATCATCATAAAATTAAAAAGAGAAATAGACATTAAATGAGAGAGAAGAGTGCAGCATGAAAACTTAAAACAATCGTATTTTGAATATTAGTTACCAGATAGCAGATTAGCCTCTGTGATGTCTTTCAACTTAATATTTGGAAAAAAAAAAAGTCTATGATAAATGAATGGTAAATGGTAAATGTCCTCCTGGAACTGAGGCGAGCGGTCACTGTTGAGCTCCACTGGACTCAATAACTACAATTTGACCTTCATTCTATTGGCTGCTATCCTAATCTTAAATTACGGCAAGCAGTTTTGATGTATGCTATGCATTCTGACTACGGTGGTGGTAAGAAAGACGCCTATGGCCACATCTGCCCTGGGGTAGACTGACAGAAGAGACAAGGACACAACAGCACTATGCGCCGATCAGATCTTACCAATGAGCTACTGCTGTCCAAAGTCAACATACATTAAAGTGGAGCAGGCCTCACTCCTCCATCTGCCCCTGGGTCATTGCGTCAGTGTAAAGCAGAGCCCCACTTTCAGTTGAAATAGTTGTAATTGCTCAGACTTCCTGTTCTATTACACGCCCTTTAAACTCTACAGCCATATCCACCGCCCTCATGTCCGCAGTACATTTAGTCTGACATTGCATTTTATCTCCGCTGGAATCTCACAGTCAGCTATAATACTCCCTATGCATATACTGGCAGTAAAAGTATCACAGCTGATTAAAGGTCCTTCTGTATATATTACACGAAACTGACTCTTGTGAGATTTAAGCCATGTTAAAATAGTTGTTGTTTTCTCATCAAAAACATACCTGGAGTTCTGTTTTGTTCTGTTTTGTTTCATTCACACATGCTTGAGTAATCAGAGTTTGTCTTATCTACATCTCCAAAGCTCAAAAATGCTCTGTTCCACCTTGTGATGTCATAAATCAGTAGTTTTCAAGTTAACAGCTGCATTTTTCCCTTTAGTTCAGTAGAGATCGGCAATTCCAGGGCTGAAATTATCTATGATCTGAAAGACTGTCCCAGAATTGTCCCAAATATTTAAAGATCCACCTCTATTTACCTATGGAAGAGGCAGAAATCTGAGAGACGCTTTGGTACAGTCAGACTTCTCCCAGGACAGAGTAACACCGAATGCTCAAACTCTCCTTGCCCCTATTCCTAATGGCAATTATAGATGTGGTAGTTGCACTCAGTGCCACAACACCACAAAGACATCTCATTTTTGTCACCCTTCTACTGGAAAAAAGTTCCCTGTTAGGAGCGTCATTAAATGTGTGTCCAATCAGGTAGTTTACCCGCTGCAGTGCTTGTGGGGTCTCGCCTGTGTTGGAAAGACCTTACAAAAACTAAAAATGGATAAGCGAGCACAAGACGCCAAGACCCTGACTCTGTAGTCGCTGTTCACTTTAACAAACTGAAACGTGGTATGTCGTCCTTATGTTTCTGTGGGATCGAACAGGTGACTGCCCCACGTAGGGGAGGTGACCATGATCAGTGGCGCTAAAAAGAAGTGAAGCCTACTGGATTTTCACTCTACAAACTTAGTCCTAAAGGTTTAAATGATGAATTGCTGTTTAATGTAATGTTATGAAAAAAAGTGTTGAAATGAATATATATATATACGCCCTCCCTCTGAGCCATGAGGGAGGTTTATGTTAAATTTTGTCTGTATAATGAAACGTAACTTTTTAATGTTGATAATTAACTGTATGTTTTAATTCACAAAAGACTGGTGTATAGCTTTATTGGGGTCTAATTGTAAATGTATATTTTTCACTGCTGTGATTGGATCATGACTCTTGAGAGGGAAGTCCCTTTACTTATATACGGGGAGCGAAAGGGGCTGTCCTCATACGTGAGGAAGGTCAGAGGGACCGAACGTCATACTAATTTTTTAAAAATCAAGAGTGAGACAGTGTGCGGGAGTTTTTCTTCAAAAACAGCTAAGTGCCTCTCCTCCAACGCGCCTGTCGCCCAGTCAGGTTTGAAACAAAGGCTGAAATTATCCAAATGATTCTAGTGAAGGCTGATGGAGTTTGAAAACACAGTGGAGCACTTCCTGTATTGCTTCATGACATCACAAGGTGGAACAGAGTGTTCTGAAGAGAAGAATTCATCCTAAATATGGAGAATTGTGTGTGTTAAACATGCGTGAATGAAACAAAACACAACTCCAGGTTTGTTTTTAATGAGGAAACAACTTTATAACATAGATCTGCAAACAGAGTAGTATATGCCCTTTAGTAAGAAAATTTCGTACTTCTTCTTTCTTTCAAAACATTTTCAATAAAGCACTTGATCACAGACCCATCTATTTACCTGACTTTCCAAAATTATCTCAAATAATAGTTCTCACGATCACCAAAAGCAGTGACGATGAAAAAGTCCTTATCAGACTGCAGTTTTCTTCTAATTTCCTCGCTTGTATACTCGGCTGTCTGGGGAAGATGTTTGATTTCCATCTTCTAAATTTGTCTTAGTCGTGTCTGGAGGGCGGAGAGGTAGAAGAGGAGACGTTTATTTCAAGCCAAACGCGGTCCTCATAAGTCAGTGTGGGTGATTTGTTCCCCACTCAATATTTATCACTGTGATTAGAGGAGACATCTGCATGGACCGCCTGCATGCAGCAACTTAGACACAGAGGTGGCTGTAGAGGTTGCCATAGTGATTATTCTAATATGGGGGCCATGTAAACGCACACATTTATATAATTTAACACACAAGCCGAGTTCTCCTCTCAAACAGAAAATGCTCTATTGAACTTAACAAAAAACGGAGATGTTAACTTGAAAACTATCGCTTCATGACATCACAAGGTGGAACGGGGCATTTTGAGCTTTGGAGATGTACACAGAATAATGCAGGATTATTCAAATATGTGTGTGTGAAACAAAACACAACTCCAGGTCTGTTTTTGAGGAGGAAACAGTGTGAGAACATGGCTTGAAGCTCACTTTTGCGTAATACATGATCTTTAATAAGACAGTAAAGGCACACTATGTAACTTTTCTTGTAGAGCTTCCATGGAGATATTGATTTGTCTGTAATGTTCCACACTACAACATTTAATGTATCTGTCTTGTCTTTATTTAACTACAGTTGTTTTGCCCCTAAAATCCCTTGAAAAATATGCTTTCTTACCAGGTGGACTCACTTCTCCACTGATCTGACCTGTAACTTGCCCTGGTGTTGTCTCCATGGAAACAAGCAGCTGCCAGACCCTCCGTCAAAAAAGTTACATAGGCCTCCTTTAATCCCTGTAATACAAAAAGATTCCTTGACTTCTTTATGAACCGAGTTACCGTAATAAGTTTAAAGGTGTTTTCTGGCATTTTTTCCTGCTTGTCTCCATGGAGATGTTATTGCTTTGCCTGGAATGTTCCGTAGTATGACATTAAAAATATCCACCTAATATTTATTCATTATGGGTGTTTCTATTGCTCAAAATGATAGTAATTCCTTCGACTGCAACTCTCCACAGATCTGAACTGTAATGTCATCTATACTGTGGAACATTCTAGTCCAAGCAGCATTTCCATGGAGATAAGCAGGTGGCGAACCCTCCACTTGAACTATGACGCATTGCACCTTTAAAAAAACAAAACAAAACCAAAACTCACCTACCATGCAACTTTGTTTTTATCTTTTGGTTGCACAAAGATGTTTTACAGTCAAATGTTTATAAATCTATAGGCTGCTGTTGTGAAGGATGACAGATGTGCACCTGTCAGGAATACGCCAGGGGGTACAAATCAAAATAATAGTTGCTTGTACTGTTCTCTGCTGTCTCCATGGGAACACAACAAATATAAGTATAACTCAGTCTATACACTTTACAATAGAAATAGCTATTGTCAGTGTTATATCACCACGTCACACAACTGCCAATCTTTTTCTCTTTGAATGGCTCCTTAAAGGGCAATCATTACACTATTTTCTGATCTTTGTTATAATGTTGTTTCCTCATCACAAACAGACCTTAAGTTGTGATTTCTTTCATTCACATGTTTCACACACAAACCCTACATATTGAGGCTGAGTTCTTCTCTCAAATGGAAAAAACATTCTGTTCCAACTTGTGATGTCATGTTGTAATAGAGAAAGTGCTCCATACAACTTCACCAGAATAATTGTGGATGATTTCAGCTCTGGAATTTCTAGTCTCTCTTGAAGTAAATCTTAGGCTGTGTTCAGAAGTGACCCAAATCTGATTTTTTGGCCTCTATGTGACTTGTATCCGATCTTTAAATGACAGTCTGAACGACACAGATCTGATTTTTTCAAATTTGACCCAGGTCAATTGGATATATGGTCCTGAAACTGATACATATCTGATCTTTTGACATGCGACTTCAGTCTGAACGGCCAAAGCGCAATCATTCGACCTACACGTTATCAACAAGCCACAAACGTCACTATTCTGCGCTGAAGTAGGCGAAAATTGTTAATGAACTCCGTGTCACTGAAGCGAAGCACATCACCACTCACCACTCTTGGCTACGTCTCCACATCCACACGTTCCTTTCAACGGACGTTGCTGCCGCTGTCCCACAAAATGCCACGGCCAAAAACCTCGTCCTTCTCCTTCTCAATCTCCTCCTTAAAACAAGTAAGTTGTTCATGTTCTGGCTCCGGTACGAGAGGAACTTTAAAATCTCCAGGTGCTCAATGCTCGCGTCCATTTTTGGACAACTTCCATAAACACAGAGCACGCTCGCTGCGGTTGACGTCATCGTGTCCTCCAATGCGCATGCAGGACACTTTTGGGCCATTTAATGTTCACACTGGAGTCACATACAAGTCGTATTTAATTGGAAATGTGAACGACCTCGCAAAAACATCGGATTTCACAAAAACATCAGAATTGAGTGTTAAGCCCTGCAGTCTGAACGTAGCCTAAGAGGTAAAACTACTAATTATTACATGACATCACAACATCACAAGTAGGGGCGTGCAAAAATATTGAAATATTTATATATCATATAGTTTAATGTCACGATACTGTATTGATATCGTTAGCTGTTGTATCGATTTATCACCAAGGTTTTTATTTTTTTTTGTATATTTACTAAAGAATTTTGTGAAAGAGCGACAATTGTGTTGCGTGTTTGTCATTTATGCAGCACATTAGACATACTCACTGTTTTGAGTATAACAGGCATTTTCTATATTAACTTTGCACAAACTTAGTGGTTCAATAAAAACTTTTAATATCACAGCCATGATTTAGCATTTGTTTTGAATCGATTTGAAATATATCATATCAAATCGTATTGAATCAAAAGTGCACTGTATCAAAAAACGTATATGTCTCGAGATATGTATCGTATCGGCAGTTTCTCAGTGATACCCGGCCCTAATCATAGGTTGGGGGTGAGTATTATGAGCTTTGTAGATGTAGACAGACAGTAAAGGATTCGTCATACATGTGAGGGCAACTTTCTCCCTGAATTCAAAATGTTTGTGTGCATTTGAAAATATAGAAATACTAAACCAACACACAACACTTTGGCATTCATCACCATTGATGTCAGAATGAATTAGTGTGAGTCAGTCATAGCATAATACGGTCGATTGATTTTTTTTTTTTTTATGCAGAAATGGGCAAAGTGAATGTACAGAAAATAAAATAATACATGACAAAAAGGAATCAAAGTATTAAAATGGCAAATGTGAATGTTCATTTTCGCCCCTCAAAACTATGATTTACTGCCTGTTGGAATCAAATGTAAAGCTTACTTTTACATCTCAGAGGTCTACAGCAGGCTCCTCAGCGAACTCCTTAGCTACTCTCTTGCACAGTCTCTATGGAATCAGGAAACACAGCTCCTTTCACACAATCCAGCAGACAAACACACAATCCAAACCCTGTGAATGAAACACAATTCACCTCCAGGTATGTTTTTGATGAGGTAACAACACTCTAACATGATTTACACGAGGTAATTTTTCATGATATAGGACCTTTAATCGACTCAGTGACTAAATAACTCCAGTCCTACCTTACAGTGCAGTAGCTGTACTTATTATCTACTTTTGCCCTGTAGCAGAGAGGGCACAGGGGACAGTGAGAGCATGTCAGATTAGTGCAGAGTGACTCCTGTTCTTTGGATGTTCTGGAGCTGTTAGCGGGGGCCCCTATAGAGATAAGTGGAGCGAGCAGAGGACACTTCCCTGTGGGCCTCCAGTGGCCAGAACTGAAGTTGTATTACTTGACTTACTGTCATGACGCTTTATTGTCAATCATCTTTTCAGCGTACACCCACTGCTCTGTACCCACTTTAATTCTCTAATTTTATTTTTTGAATCAGTTATACATATAGGTTTCAGCAGCATCCTGTAGTCATTTTGGTCCAAATGAAAAAAAATAATAAAAAATCATCTCACTTTCTGTTGTGATAGTGTTTACGGTGACGTCTGCTCCCATTGGGCACTGGCACTGCAGATTTCTAATGCAGAAATCGGTGAAAGGGGTAGACTAATACCGTATTTTCTGGGCTATAAGACGCGCTCTTAAGCCTCTAACCCTATCAAAAAACGACTGTGCGCCCCACAATCCAGAGCGCACTATACACGAATCCACTCGGGTGTCCCAGCATGACTTGAGTAAACTACAAAGCCACAAACACACACAGAGCAGACAGCGACCGCACAGCGAAAAACACCCATAAACACACTCATCACTCCACGCTGACAAGGAACGGAACGGAGGAACGAACTGAAAAAGCCAAGAGTCCAATGTGCCACTTCTAGACACAACTGAACAAGTGAGTCACTGCGAACACGCCGACAATCCGTTGGTCTCAGACAGCACCCTCCCTACACGCCACAACTGAACAAAGCCCAGAGTCACCGTGAACGCCACAAACAAAGTCCCACTGACCCATCCAACTGTTGTGTTTCGTTTAAAGTCCAGTGCAGTTTATTTGTGAAAAAAGTTCAAAATTAAACCTTTTAATGACAGTGCGTCTTATAATCCAGAGCACCTAATAGCCCGGAAAATACGGTATATGATTTTTTCTTCATATCTGCTCCTTTCCAATCAGAGAAATGCCTTCTTTTATTTACCTGATGTATTGTTATGCATTGTACTACTGTGCATTTTCATGAGAGGAACAGTTCAAAAAAAGTGAAAAAAGTACTTGTTTTAGATGAATATTCTGATTTAAAATGTCCAAATGATAACATAATGATGCACAGATATCAATAGTTTATAGCTATATTACCTGCACAAGCACAATAGGTCTTCTTTAAATGATTTTGACACTTAAAATGAAGAACTTTAATCTTGTCATGTAACTCCAGCCCGGCCTACAGTCGTGCAGTAGCTGTATTTCGTATCTGCCTTTGCCCTGTAGCAGAGAGGCGACATGGGACAGTGAGAGCATGTCAGATTAGTGCTGAGATGACCCCACAGAGCTGCTGAGTGACTCCTGTTCTTTGGCTGTTCTGAGGCTGTTAGCAGGGGCCCCTATAGGGATAAGTGGAGCGAGCGGGGGCCCCTATAGAGATAAGTGAAGCGAGCAGAGGACACTTCCCTGTGGGCCTCCAGTGGACCGCGCCAAAACTGGATCAGCGCCTTTTATCACCCCGGCCTTCTCCCTCCGCCTGGGTCCTGCTGCTCCGTTAGACAGATCAAGATCCCTTAGTGACGGGGCAGTTTTTCTATCTGCCGTGCAAAAAGGATTTTCTGATAACAATGATGTCTATCTCTCTCTCCACCTTTACCATTAGTAGAGAGTGCAGTTTACATGTTCTCTCCATGTCTTTCAATAGAGCCACTGACCCACAGGTTGGAGGTGTGATTGCAGCTCCAACAGATGAATGCTCTTGTGGTGTCTTTTGGCAAGACACTTAACCCACCTAGCCCCAAGTGCCTGTGTACACTGGTGTATGAGTGTGTGTGTGAGTGGTTCCTTGATGTGAAGTGCTATAGAAAACTGTCACCATTTACTCAGATCCACGTTGGCTCATAGTGCATTCTGTTGCAACTTAGATAAACATCTATGAGGAAGGGTGTAGGGTTGTACAGGGACGGTGGGGACATGTCACAGCCAATATTTGGGGAAGACAAAATAGTGCCTGCCAATCTTTGCCATTTTGTTTTAATAAACAAAAATATACATTTATTCAGATATTTTATAAAAACTCAGTAGTATTAATTTAACACGTTTTAGTCTCCCGAACAAAGTCCTACTCGTGCGCTATTAGCAGCCCGACTCTACTGACAATATTCCATTAAAAAAATTTAAGAACATTTCCTCACAAATATCTCATCACCAAAAAGCAGAGGGAAATCTGCTACAAACTTCTACATCGCTGTTATCCAGTAAAGAATCATCTTAGAAGGACAATGGACACAAACTGTACATTTTGCGAACTGAAAAATGCAACCACTTCTCACTTATTTTGGACCTGCCCAGACTCTGTGTTTTTGGGAAGACTTCATAAAACATATACACAACTTCTTATCCCATTTTACCCTTTCTTATAAAGACGTGCTTTTTGGTTTTTACAGTGTGCGTCATACAACAATATTAAATAATTAATCTGTTAATCAAGTAACCTATCAGTTAGTTTCAGGGGGTGGGGGGACCAAACCTACGCCCTTGTCCATGAGATCTGAGGAATTTTGTGTGCAATCTTATAAACAATGACAAATAAAGTAATTACTCAATTAAAAGTAAAGACAGATCATAAGTATAGGAGTGTATTATAAATCAATGTTTAATCAAACTGTACACAACCTCCTTCAGGTGATACTTGGACAACTTTTTTAAAGGTGTACTGTGTAACTTTAACTTTTTGGTTTGGGGACTATCACCTGCTTGTTTCTATAGTTATGTCATTGTTTTGTCTGGAATCTTCCACAGTATGACATTAAAGAGCTCTGCCTTACATTTATGACATTACAAGTGGTTTTAGAGCTCACTAATACCTAGAAAAACAACCATTCTGACTGTGAGCCGGGTTACCTCTCCTCAGATCTAACCTATAACTTGGTCTGGTTTGGTCGCCATCAAGATAGAAAGGTTTAATACCATACTGTGGAACACTCCCGACATAGAAATAACATCTCTACAGACAAAAGCATTTGATAGGCTCACTACTACAGTCAAAATTTAAGAGAATCTGCAGAAGAATACTAGAAATATCAGATCCAACATATCTCAAATAAGAGTCCCAAATAGTGAATAATGTCTTGCTTCAAACTCCAGTGGAAATGATGTAGTCCACTTTTAAACTTGGTTAAGCTCTAGATTAGATTTGGAGTAGTCCTTGATTTAGATCTGGTGGTACCGGGAAATCCAATTTTCTGTGGCGCTACTTGGTGTGATAAGTTTGAAAGCCAATGGTATAAATAATCAGAAGTTTGAGTTTGGATGTATCATGTTATGTTTTGATATTATGATGAGGCTTTGGTGTGACATTTATTTAATAATAGAGACACAAACATATTTCCATATTAAACAGCTCTACTTTACATTTATTCAATGAACGTGGGTTTTATAGCTTGAAAATACCTAGAAAAACACTCACTCTGACTTTGAGCGGGGTCGCCTGTCCATAGATCTGACCTGTAACTTGGTCTGTAACTGGTCTTGGTTTGGTCTCTGTAAAGATAGAATAGTTTAATAGTTTAAAGCCATACTGTGAAATATTCCAGACAAAGCAACAACTTATCCATGGAGAAAAACATTTGGTGGACCCTCCACCAGAAAATTTGTGGTTTTTTTTAAAGTTTTTTTTTACATTTTATATTTATTTTTTTTTATTTTATTTTTTTTTTGTATTTATTATTTATATTGTTTTTATATAGATATTAAAAAATAAATAAAAAATCTTCAGCTAATACACTCACTAACTTCTACTTTCTGTTGTTGACCCATGTAAATCCTAGGGTTTTCCTGTAGCATATGTTAGGTTTTGGTTTTGTTATCAGGCTGAAGCAACCTAAATGAACGTAAAAATGGTGGTACTCCCAAACTATAACCAAAATTAATCTAAAAAAATGACCACCTCGCCTTCAAACTGTGAAAAGACAAAGTTATATGTTATACTGTACCTTTCACAGACCCTTTGGCACATCTCTACTGTCCGTATGCATTGATTTTGGGGGTGTGCACAGTTTTAAAACGGCTTTCTCAGACAGCAAAGTGGAGCAGGATGGATCACCAACGCACCGCCGACATGATGCAATCCCAAAACTTATTTTAGCAACGTCTCAGTCTCGTCATTCTGGGTTTCCAATTTATAAAATGTTTTTTATTAGACGAAGAAGGTGCATCGAATTCAGATTAGTTGCGTTCTGATTTTCTGCGGGACAAATATCAGATACCAAAATCGACTTTACAGAGCTTTTACGTTATACTTGTTTTCCTTCAACATTTACTCACCTGAAGTTGTATTTGGATTGATTTGTGCATGTTTGAGTCATCTTTAATCACTTTATCAATCAGCAAACACTCGTTGCTCTGTACTGATTTAAGTGTCCAATTTTATTTTCTTAATCAGTTATGTGCATTTTCAAGAGAGGAACAAATCAAAAATATGAAAAAAGCACTTTGTCGTTTCTTTTATTAAGTTGTTTTAGGTGAATATTGCGCTTTAAAATGTCCAAATTATAACATAATGAACCACAGATATCATAAATTATAACTCCATCGCCCGCACAAGCACAGTAGGTCTTCTTTAAATGATTTTGACACTTACAACAAAGTACCTCACCCTAGATTTTCGTCTATATTCTTCATACAGTAACTCTCGTACACGAAGCCCAGCCTCCACCTCTGAACTCGAGTTAGAAGATAAAGGACAGGGAGTGGCATTAGCTATAACGGCTAATGTTGCAACCTGACAAATCCTTTATTAATGAACATTCACCACGGGCGCCGAGGTGACAGTGATAACGAACAGCTGCTTTCTGGGAGGTATACATTCCATATACAATATTAATGTCCCCTGTATTATAAATGACTCATGCATTTTCCATGTACGACTATAACAGAAATATGAAAGCTGTACGGGAAGAGCGCTGGGAATTCCTGATGGATTATTACACTGGTGCAGACATACGGTGAAAAAGTAAAAATGAGATACGCCTTTGAGAGATACTAGTGACTCAATGATGGCCTTCAGAGACTTTGGCGTTTAGAATAACAGCAGCTAGTCAAAATCAGCCGGTGTAACACAGTTTTAAAGTTGGGTCCAGGTTTTTTTCACTGTTTTTTTCAACTTTAAAACATATCTACAAATATCTTACAGCTATAGTTAACAAATATCAGGGTAAAGTTACGTAAAATTGACTCCCGTGAGCTTTAAGTCATGTTATAATGTTGTTACCTCATCAAAAACACACATGGAGTTCTGTTTTGTTTCATTCACACAGCCTTTATTATAAGTCTGTCTATATCTCCAAACCTCAAAATGCTGTGTTCCAATTTGTGATGTAATGAAGCAGTAATTTTCAGCAGTTCCAAGTAGAAAATTGGCAATTCCACAACTGAAATGATCTATCTGATTCAAGTGAAGGTGTGTGGAGATTAAAAACCACAGTGTAGTGCTTCCTGTATTACCACATGACATCACATAGTGGAACAGAGTGTTTTTTGTTTAAGAGAAGAGCCTAAACATGCAGGATTTGTGTGTTAAACAGGTGTGAATGAAACAAAACACATCTCCGGGTACGTTTGTGATGAGGAAACATTTTAACAGCTCTGAAAATAGCCTAATTAAAGTTGCGTCCAGTTTTTCCACAGCTTTTCAACTTCAGAATACATCTACAACTCCCTTCCAGCGTTAGTGAACAGATCTCAGGGTGAAGCTGTTGTTGTCGATGTGTCTTATATCTTATATAACACTGAGCCATCCCACACAAACTGCACGTATCCTGTATAATTGGTCAAATTGACTGTAGGCAATGTGGTAATGGTTGCAGGTTGATGAACTTTTCTTAAAAAAAAAAGATTGTTTTAAAAAGGCAGCAGTGGCCTAGTGGGTTAAGTGTTTTCCCAATAACTGCAGTTCAGACTTTGGCCATGATCATTTGTCCTTGCCTACTGCTTCCTCTAGTAAATGCATTAGGCACTGAAATGAATCCAATCTCTATGGCAACTGTATATTATATCAACTTTGAATAGAACATTTTGAAAGTATTAATATATCGTTTTTATTGTTTTAAAAATGAAAATAAAAATGATCTCTTATCTATCGAATTCCTCAGTCATAAAGGTTATGATGTTGTTTCTTTGTCAAAAACATACCATTCATTTTCAGGAGGAGTTCTTCTCTCAAACAGAAAACACTCTCTTCCACATTGTGATGTCATGTGGTAATACAGGAAGTGCTCCATTGTGTTTTAAACTCCATACACTTTCACGACAATCAGTTGGATGATTTTAGCGCTGGAACTGCCAATCTCTACTGAACTAAAGGTAAAAGAAGCTGTTAAAGGGACAAGTCCAGAATTTTGGACATTGGACCTCATTTCCTAGTGAGCCAGAGTGTTGGAGACATGTAGAGACAGTTTTTAAAAATATTCCATCCAGTCCTTGGTCATAGTTATCCTGACACTAAAAACAGTCTTACCCACAAAATACCCGAAGCAAATCTATTATTACACCAGACTGTCCATGTGAATGTCTGTGTCGATAGAATAGTGTTTGAAATAAAACTAACTTTGCATTGCATGAATCATCGCATGTTGAGGGAATATTTTCTCAGCAGCAGCAGAATTTTACTTTGCTAAGTGCTAGGTGATATCAGTCACTCGCTGCCAAGCTTTCTGTCAGGAAGTACAACTCGCTGCTGCTGCTCAGACATAAATCCTTCAAATGCAAGGTTGGTTTTACTTTTGAAATTATTCTATCAACACAGACATTCACATCAACAGTCTGGCGTAATAACAGATTTGCTTCGGGTGTTTTGTGGAGTGGGTAAGACAGTTTTTAGTGGCAGGCTAACTGTGGCCATTGACATGCACTAGCCTAGCACCAGCGACCTCTGCAAATACAAGGACTGGATGGAATATTTTTAAAAAGTGTCTCCAAACGTCTCCAACACTTTCTCTAACTAGGAAATCAGGTCATATGTCCAAAATTCCAGACTGTCCCTTTAACTTGAAGAGTACCACTACATGACATCAGAAAGTGGACCAAAGCATTTTGAGTTTTGGAGATGGTGACAGACTAATAAACCAGGATTAATAAGATAATAAACATGTGTGAATGAAACAAAACACAACTCTGGGTATGTTTTTGATGAGGCAACAACATTCTAACGTGTCTCAAAGCTCACAAGAGTAAATGTTGGGCATTGTAGGACCTTTAAGCACAAGCTATTCTGAATTATAGCCTCATAAATCAAATATCGCCTGGTCTTTTCCTGGAGTGCCTCCCTTCACACATCCTCCAACAGTGTACATGTCAATACCAGGAACCCTCGCCGTCTTATTTATTTCCTCGTGTAGATTATTCCCCCTGTGGATATGCTTTCCATTATCAGCAACGGGCAGCCATTTTTCTTGGTTTGCTCCAGTCTTGCGGAGACATAATGAATGTTAAGAATGAGGGATCTCGCGCACACACCTGCTGCAGATGATAAAGGCTGAGCAGAAGGCGGATTTGTTATGAGTTAGTCCTGTCTCGTGTCATACCCCGTTGGCCAATTCATGATCCATATCGAACACTTTGGCATGAGAGAAGCTGTGAGTGTTATTGTTATATTTTTCCATGATGATGGTGATAATGATTTGAGTGTTTTTAACCAACTCTGCAAGACTTACTGTGTTTTGTGGTAAAGGTCCTACTGTATATTAAAGCAAAGCAACTCTTGTGAGCTTTAAGCCATGTTATAATGTTGTTACTTCATCGAAAACATACATGGAGTTGTGTTTTAATCCGTGTATCATTCGTTCATTCGTTTTTCAATATAAAACCAAAAATAAGAAAACGAGAAAACAACAGTTTTCTTCGTTATTTCTCTCCAAAACCAAAATGAAAAAACTGATAATGATTTGTTTTTTCAGTTTTCGATTTTGTGTTTATATGAAGAATGGAAAAAACGGATAACGGCCGTTTCCCGTTTACGTGACTTCCGTGACTGCGATGCCGGACTTTTGCACCGCATACGGACTGAACCGGGACTGATCCAGGTCCGAGACCAGACCGAGACCAGAGCGGGACTGAGACTGGGACCAGACCGGGACCAGAGCAGGACTGAGACCGAGACCAAGACAAGACCAGGACCAGACCGGGACCAGACCGGAGGCTCAGAGCTCGTGGCAGGGCCGGAGCTCGGAGCTCGAAGGATTTTGAGCTGAGAAAAAGTTTTGATCTAAAAATAGGTAAAAATCGCCACAAAATCTGACAGTTTTGAAAGTTGTAATCTCAGCCCATGGGTTTTTTTCACTAAAAAACCAGTGAGTGGCCACTACGTCAACTCGAGGCAGCTACAAGCAGCAATACCCTATCCATTTATTTTAATAGATCCATGTTAAAAACACAATGGAGCACTTCTGTATTACCACATGACATCACATGTTTTCTGTTGGAGCACCTAAATATGCATGATTTGTATTTTAAACATGTGTGAATGACACAAAACACAACTGTGTATGTTTTTGATGTCAAACGTAATAACACAGATCTGAAAACAGTGTAAAATGGGCCTTTTAAATGTGCACTTTTCTGGCACGGATCTGCTTTTGTCCCCAGAGATGTTTTTGTTTTTTGTCTGGAATGTTCCACAGTAGAGCATTAAATTTATCCATTTTGTATTTATATAATTACAGATATTTGTATTACTGAAAAATGCCTGAAAAGACAATTTTTTTCAAGCAGTGTCACCTCTTCACAGATCTGACCTGTAACTTTTCCCTGCATCATCTGCTTGTCTCAGATTTATATTGTACAATACTGTGGAAAATTCCATACCAAGCTGTAATATCTCCATGGAGACAGACGGAAAGTTATAATCTGTTCTTATGTTGTATTCATGAGACTCTTTGGACGGCCTGTACATGCAGTTCCTATATTTTTATATAAAACATCTCACTTTTCCTGTACTAACATTTTTGTATAAAGCATATATTTTTATTCTAACACAAAGAAATATGATAAGACAAACTGTGGGGTAATGATAATAATAATTCTTCTGATTCATGTTGGTAAGTGCTGTCCTGTCTGGCCCACCATCCATTAATCTGAAATGAATGCAAAATGATGCTGCAGAGTCTACCGAGTCCCCAATGTCATCCCTGCTGTTTTGAACCTTTGCTGAACTTAATGCTTTGACTGAGAGACTGAGATTTAAAGAGAACGTTCTCCTACTTGACCATTAAGACGGAATAAACCCTGTGCACAATCTGTTCTTATTATGTATATTAACTGAGAGGCAGAGATACTAACCACTCTGCCACTAAAGGTGCACTGTGGAACTTTGCTTGGGGGAGTTGGGGTAATGGTGCATTCGATTATCCATCCGTTTCCCGCTTGGATCTCAGATATGACGTCATGTCCACACTTCAAGCATTTTATTGTTTCACACATAAACCATATTCGTGAATGGACATTACTAATGTGCTAGCCGTCCTGTTGCGGTTTCACTTGTCCGACTTGAAGAAAAACGTGGACGCCAACCAAAAAGCTGTTATTGTTGTTGTTTATCTTCTGCAACCCTAGGGACATTTAGCAACACCCGTTTAAAACAAGTATTTGCTCACTATTGGCCTCACTACAACACCGACTACCACACCCACAGGCAGTACTACGGTTTTGCAGTAATACGAGTGACTTAAATTGTCATAAACCACCAAAGCTCTCAGTCTCCTCTGAGTTCTCCCGAGTTCCAAGTTGCACCATCCAAGGAAAAAGGATGTGTCAGTGAATGTCGCTAGGCAACGTCCTCGGACTTCCGTGTCGGATGAATAATCGAACGCACCATTAGCCGCCTTCTTTTTTCTGTGGAGATGTTATTGTTATGTTGTTGTTATTCCGAAAAACAAATAAAACACTGTCACGATGGAGACAGATATCTTTGTAAGATATACTTTGGCACAGCAAAACACCAGAAAAGTTACAGAGTGTACCTTTAAATCTTTCAGTTGTAATAAATCTGAACTTATTGTCTTGAATGTTCAGTTCCACCTGCCCCCGTTTGTGTAGCTAAATATATGAGTCATTTATCATGTTATTATCATAGGTTGAAACTGCTCCAGATGGGACCCGCACAATGAAAATCCAGTTTTGTGCGTGCCTGCCTGCTTGGCTAGTTACAAGTCACATATTAAAGCTGCCCCGTGTAACTTTTCTTCACGTCTTCACGTCTTCATGGAGGTGTTATTCTGCAGTATGACATTAAGCCTTTTTATCTTGATTATTTTTAATAATTGCTTTAAAATAACATGCTTTTTTTTCTGTGAGTGGTCGCCTCTTTACAGATCTGACTTCTTAACTTGCCCATATTACACTATTTTTTGATCGTACAGTATGTTATAATGTTTGCTCATCACAAACAGACCTAGAGTTGTGTTGTGTTTCATTCACACATTTAACACAAAAATCCTGCATATTTAGAATGATTTCTTGTGATGTCGTGGTAACAAAAGAAGTGCTCCATTGTGTTTTTAAACTTCATACAACTCCAACTACAATCAGTTGGGTAATTTCAGCCCTGGAATTGCCCATCTCTACTGAACTAAACGTAAAAAAGTAGCTTGAACACTACTGCTTCATGACATCACAAGGTGGAGCAGAGCATTTTGAGCTTTGTAAATGTAAAGACTAATAAAGAAGGATTACTCAAACATGTGTGAATAAAACAAAACACAACTCCAGGTCTGTTTTTGAGAAGGTAACAACATTATAACATGGTTTAAATCTCTTTTTGTAATGTAGGACCTTTAAACTTACTAAACACCACTGCAAATTGCATAAATACATTAATTGGCTCTTCTACAAAATACAAAAATACCTCCAGCTAGGTACTCCTGACCAAATCCAGCGAGACGTGCACTTCACCAAACTTACGAAATCACTCCTCTTTTCGGCTAGCCTCTGACATGAACCCACTCAAGTTCAGCCAAGAGGAAAGGGCAGATCGATAAATACTGTTTGAATATAAGCCCGTTTTTAGAGCTCTTTAGTCAGGTAATGGGCCTTGACGTCTGGCTCATCTGAAGAATCCACCGTCTCCGAGATGGTAAATTGTTACGCTGCTATATTTCTCAAATTCTTCATAATTTCTTTCATTTCCGTTCCAAGTTTCATCCTTTCCCGACGTTTCCAAAGGCCAGTGGGGAGTGATTGACGATCTGGTATTTGTCATTGGAGCGCGTTTTTGGAGGAGAGACTGCGGGGAGCTCTCGGGTTGCGGCTGACATTTTGTGGCACTGATATCATTTCGGTTCTTTTATAAAGCCAGACTGTGTAAACCAATGCTATAGATAGTAACTGCTCTGATAAGGCTGAGTCGCACTGTGATTGTCTGTGCCACAGCTGTAAGGAAGGTGAAAGGTACGATTCGAAGGAGTCTAAGGATTATTGGCAATTTGGTTATATAAGAAGTATATACAGTGTAGTGGTTGGAGATATTGCGAGTTGCTGTGCATATAGTGATAATTTCAAAGTGTCTGGACCTATAATTCAAATCCACTATGTACTACAGTTCACACAGATAATCCTGGGCTGTTGGAACTCGTTGTTTGAAGTAGTTTTTTCTGCTTCACACTGCGTAGTTTAAAAAAAATTTGTTCAGAAGTGAATGTTTAAAAAAATATAAAGTCTGTTGTTGTGGAAAATGATGTATCTCTTGATGATCAATAATGAATCCATTTGCGAAACCGATGAGTTTTTGGAATTCAGACAAAGGTTCATTCTTGTTACAGCAGATATGCCCTGGCCAGAGACCAACAGCCTCTCCCGCCAGAGCATCCCCTCTTCCATCTCCCAGAGCATCTCCCTCCCTCCAGAGTCTCTGCCCTCCGAATATCTCCTCCACAGCATTTGAGCATTTGTATTTATTTATACAGATATACACAGTGTTGGGAGTAACGTGTTATAAAAGTAACAAATTACTGTAATGCATTGCTTTTTGCTATAACGCAGTAATGTAAGGCATTACAGGGGAATTTTTATTTTTATTTTACCTGGGTCAAATGTCAGTGATGCGCTGGAATGAAGTGGTGGGTTTTTCATTTTTCTTCGTACAAATTCATAAATCCCCCAAGAACATAGCTGCCGGGATCATTCCGGCACTCAAACCCCTCCACCACGTTAAGGCGGCTGTTCCAGGTCCTAGTCCAAGATTAGTCCTTGTTTGGTCCTGGTTTAGTCCTGGTTCAGATCTGGTTCAGATCTGGTTTAGTCCTGGTTTAGTCCTGGTTTAGACCTGGTTCAGTCCTGGTACAGTTCTGGTTTAGTTCTGGTTTAGTCCTGGTTTAGACCTGGTTTAATCCTGGTTCAGTCCTGGTACAGTCCTGGTTTAGTCCTGGTTCAGTCCTGGTTCAGTTCTGGTTCAGTTCTGGTTTAGTCCTGGTTTAGTCCTGGTTCAGTTCTGGTTCAGTTCTGGTTTAGTCCTGGTTTAGACTTGGTTTAATCCTGGTTAAGTTCTGGTTCAGTTCTCATTTAGTCCTGGTTCAGCTCTGGTCCAGTTCTAGTTTCGTCCTAGATTAGACTGGTACAGTCCTCCTGGTTCATTCCTGGTTTAGTCCTGGTTCAGTCCATATACAGCACAAAAGTTCAGGTCACATTTCTCAAAATTTTTAGCCCTTGAAATTTCATATGCATAACATAAACAAGTTTCCAAATCTACATTCTATTACAAAAATACATAATGAAGCTAAATATATAATAATCAATGTTATACCCCAACTCCTAATCATGTCATTTGTTCTGAGGAAAAAGCCCTTTAAAATGGTTCACTTTGAAGATTTCCTTTCTTTTTAAAAATGTATTTCTTAAGTAAATCCTGGACACACCTAGTCTTGTTTCCTTTGCCCCTCCCATCGTCACGGAAACCACAATCGCATAAAAAGTAATAGTGACCTTGCACCAGACGATGATGTTGTTTCAAATAGCTGCTCGAGATTATAGTAATAAGATCCTGCAACCGACCCTTTTCATCTGCGTAAGGACACTTGGGTTCTATTGCAGGTGTTTTTCTTGTGATCATTTTAAACTCCTGTTGTCACAAATAAGCAGATATAGGTCATGTTACACTGTGAACCTGGTCTATCTGTAAAAATGCATTGTTTACCAAGGCTCCTGAGAGGGGACAGGTCATATATGGTCAGGTTATTTTATATTACTGAAGACACATAGACAGTCACAGACAATGTAGGACTGACCGTGAATATAACATCGTTCATAAGATAGAATCCTAATGTGGGCTGGGGCCAAGAAACAGGACAAAACTAACTAAAATCTTTTTTTTTTTTTTTTTTCATGGCTGATGCCTTTACTAATACAGAATATTCAACAACCGATGGCTGATAAACTCTGGTGATATATTTGGGCTGATATATTGGGCAAATTTTGATTATTGTCCCCAGATTATGTAATTAAAATGTATTCCAAACTAGTGCTGTCAAGCGATTAAAAAAAGAGTGATTAATTAATTACAATCTGTAATTAATGAATCTAATTAATCTCTTTTTTAATCTCACCTAAATTGCTGAGAAAAGCCCTCAACTTGAGGTATTTTTTTTTTAAATGTATTATTACATTATTGTGGCAGATCAAAAAACTGATATAGAACAAAAAAAAAGTGACTTTATAAAGTAATTTATTGTTGAAACAAACTTTAACAGATGCAGTCACTTACATTCCACAGTATCATCATTATTACTATTACTAATCTGCATAAATAAACTCAACTTTACAACATATAAACCATAATCACTCTAGAGCCACATCAGCCCGTTTTGACATTATAATGTGTTTAATGCAGCTTTGCGCAACTCTCACAGAAACGAAACTTAAAACCACATGGCTAATTTGCATAAACTAAGTGGAGAAAAAAAAAAATGCTCTTGTGCGCTGATGCGGTTCAGCTTGTGTGGAACTAAAGGACACGACTCAGTGGAATACAGAAACAGCAAAGTTAGAGATTAAAAATAATATTAACGCAATTAAAAAACATAATGTGCTAAATAAGCCTGTAATTAAATAATCGTAATTAACGCGATAATTTGACACCCCTATTCCAAACTCTCCCCAAGCTGTGTTTTACTACAAACCTTTAAAAGATCTGTATAGTCATCTTTTTTGTGCAGCTATCTCTTCCTATTACAGTGTTAAGATAAGGGCTTGTGTGTATATTTTAGGCAGTAGATTGACCAAAACTAAATATCGGCCTGTGCTGGAGATTTAAGACCGATACCCCATATGCTAAACAGTGCAAATATCGGTCCAATATATCGACCAATTAAGATATCAGTCTATCTCTAAACCAGAGCCACATCAGCGCTTCCATAGGCCATGATTAATTGGAACCAACTTAATCGATCATTTTTTTAACCCAGGACTAAAAACTATTTTGCACAAAGTTAAAGCAGACAGGTTTAAAGTATGATTTAAAGGTGTATTGTGTAAGTTGATATTTCTCTGTAATATTTCACAGTATGGCATTAAACCTTTCTACCATCATGGCGACCAAACCAGACCAAGTTACGGGTCAGATCTGTGGAGAGGCGACCCCGCTCACAGTCAGAATCCTTGTTTTTCTAGGTATTTTTGCGCTGTAAAACCACTCGTAATTGAATAAATGTAAATTAGATCTGCTTAATGTCATACTGTGAAACATTTCAGTTAGAGCGATGGCATATCCAAAGAAATGAGAAGGTGACAGACCTCCAGCCAAAACGTTACACAGTGCACCACTTTTGTATTTCTTTTTTCAGTCTCTAAAGTCAGAAACAGTTTGCGCAGTTTGTGTGACATAACACAACATTACCTTACATTCTGAAAACTTTTAATGTTTTTATTCCCCTCCTAAGACCTTCAACTTACAGGACAGGTTTGAAACGTAGAGTATTACGCGATGCCTTTTATCTCATTGCCACACAAGGTCTTAGACATTTTCTCTTGAAGTAAAAGAATTTTGCATCAGCTGTGACAATAGGAATGGCCATGTGAAGGGAGTTACAGCCGACTGTCACTTCAGGTCCAGCTGTGTGGATAAAAATGTACACGAAACTTATAAGGTGCATTCTGGCACTTTTCTCCAAGATGATTGCTTTCCCTCAAATGTTCCTCAGTCTGATATCGAACTTGTACAGTGTATCACCATCGAGAGAACTGATTGACAGCACCAGGTCAAGTTATAGAGCAGATCTGTTAAGAGGCAAGGTTTTTCTGAGCAATTAAACACCAGCAATTCAATAAATGCAGTCAAGACAATACTTGCCCAAGAGTAAATAGTAGTAGAGTAAGTAGCTCTATAAAGTAAAAGTGTACAATGTCAAATAAAACACCAAATTAACTGTTAATAATTCATTAGATTAACCATATTAAAAAATGCAAAAAAAAATACACATCATTGTTTACATTTACATTAAAAGGCTATGTTTCATTTGTAGTTAAGTAAATGCAGATAGATAAGTTTAATGCCATACTGTGGAACATTCAAGACAAAGCCATAAGATCTCCATGGTTATAAGCAGGTTTAAAGCTTTGGTAATTTTGTAAATGAGTAAATGTACTTTTTTTATCCCCTTAGATTATGTTGTAAAAGCGGCACTTGTGAGTATTTAAAGATTTAAAAGCTGGATTGTTCTGAAGGTGGGATTTCACTTTTTTGGGGGGTTTTGGCCCAGTTTAGACTTGTGTTGTCACGATACTAAAATCTGCAGTACTAAGGAATGAACTCGTTACACAACAGTGATTCTGATACCATGATGATAATAAAAACACTGTTTCTTTAGACAATACAATGTGATTTTCAACTCTAAATCCTAGTACTTTCTTTTGTATTGTACGGTCTTATATCTGTGTAATCCCTCGGTGGTCCATGGATTTATACTGTGCTAGTCTATGCTCTCTGATACATCTCAAGGTCATTCTAAAGCTATTCAGGAAAGGTTCATTTCTGGTCTGTGAATGTAACTTTTTTAGTATTGAGACCTACTCAAACAAGTATCTAGTTTCGATGCTTTTGACAACTCTAATTTAGACATTTAGTCCATCTTGCTTTGTGTTACTTATCATAATTCACTAAGAAAATGATACTGGCATGAAAAGTTTGAGTCAACAGTTTCTATTCGTGAAGGGAGGATGAAAGCACTATCTGCAGTCCAACTTCTTCAGGTGTGTGACAGTAAAAAAGCCCCCTCGTCCCGGTTTATAGTCCCCATATAGCTTCCTGTTGCTCCATAGCTCCACCTCTAAACTCATCAAATGTACTGTACTGTTTTGCAGGGTTTTTATTTTTGGTTTTATGCAGAAATATATCTATACTGTACTGTACCCCTCCTATACTCACTCCATACCACAATCTGAATTCAAATACCAAAAATACCCCACTTGAACATACATTTTCTTCACTCTTCACTCACTTCCTCCTCATTCGCATTATTTTTTTCAATTTCATGCTGCTGAACAAGACCGTACCAGGTTTATGTCATTTTACCTGGCACCCTTCTCCGAACACTTCCTCTTGTGCGGTTGATTCTAATAGAGGAAGACAGCACACAGCTCTGACATATTGGAAATGCACGATCAGCTATATTCATTTGTGCAGATGGCTCCCCAATCACACTTGAGCTGTTCTTGTCACTCATCATCATCATGCTTGGCTGTAATATTATCTGAAGCCTTGGCCCTGTATTCTAATTTAATTCTATGTAAATGAGGTGTTACATGAGCGAAGCTGCCCTTGACATGAGGCTCCATCCTTCCCGTAAGCCCATATGTCCATGCTATTACAAGGAGCTTACGCATTTCTGCTTTCAAATTGATACTGTAGAGGAAGAGCACATTTTCATGCAAGGACACTATTTTTTTGAGTAAAATTCCAGCCACAGTATATTCTACATTTTATTTTTGCTTGTACATATACATTTATATAATTATGCCTTATTTGACTCCAGCCTCTGGTTATTTTTGCTACTTATATTTATTTATATTTATTACCATTTATATTGTTGGTCTTTGTTATTATAATATATTGTTATGTTTGAGCTACTGCTTCCATATAATTTCTCTTGTGGATCAATAAAGTTTGTCTAAGTCTAAGTTTAAGTACAGATATATTGTGCGCAGCTCTTGAGGTCAAAATAAGTCAGTTGTGTATTGTCTGTATCTAATTATAAAGTGTTATATCCTCTGAGAATCAGGAAGTGCGCTGATTAGGGGTGTAACGATATCCAAGTCTCGCGGTACGATATCGTCACGGTATGAAACTCACGTTACAATATTTATTGCAATATTTTGTGGCACCTAACAAAACTGTTGATATGAGACTTTTTCCTCTTAAAATGCCTTGACAGAACTTCATCCAAAGAACTAAGACTTGGAACTGTTATTTCTTCTTGTAGTCTGCACTGAAATTGAGCAAAGGATCATGGTCTATGTAGTTCCCTTTGTCTCTTTTTAGCTATTGCTGCAGCATAACTCTTCATTTAAGCAAAGAGACTTGTAATTCAATATATTGTGAGGCTCCATGATATTATTGTGAGAACTTTGAAGATACGATATCACGATATTTCGGTTATTGTTACATGCCTAGCGCCGATAGCTTAATAGTTGTTTTGAGCTTTATCATGAAGACAAAACTCCACTCCACTGCATATGTTGTGCTTCAAATGTGTTATCAAGAAAAGCCTAACCCCATGGCATTAATTAAATGTATCTATCGCTCATTTATTCACCATGTTTGTTGTGCTGAAATAATACCTTCAAAAGAACAGTGAGCAAGCTTGCCTCTCCACATGATCCGACCTGTAACTTGGCCTTGTGGCATCACCCGCTTGTCTCCATGGAGATAAAACATTCGAGTATATAGCGTTTTTCTCTATTCTTGATCTGAGTGATTTTAGGTTTTGCCAGAACAGCTTCATGCTCTTGGGTTCAGCCGTTTTTTGTGAAGTGTGAACTGGAGAAGTGAAGAGGTACGAGAGAGGTCATCTTCACAAGAAAAACATCGGGAGTTGAGATGGACACTGACTGACTGAAATAAAGAGAACAGCTCAGTGTTACAATTATTAAGGAAAATGGTGGTTTTGCAGTTATTCACTATACTGAAACCATGACCTTACACAAGAGTATTTTTTGGTATATATTATCAAATTATTTTGTTACAGCTCTACAGTTTTGTGACTTGTTTAGTGGAAGGAAACTCATTTATGTGACACATTTGACATTTTCACTGTTTTCATGATTAAAATGTCTGTATGTCATATTCACTTTGCAGAACAAGTGGTTTAACAAAGACTTTTAGTATCACAGCCATCATTTAGTAATTATTTTTATTGAACTCTATCAAATCAATTTGAAATATATCGTATCGTATCGAAAGTGCACTGCATCAAGATATGTATCAAATCGTGGCCTATGTGTCGACATATGTGTCATATCAGCAACTTCTTAATCATACCCAGCCTTAGTAGAGATTGGAAATTCCAGGGCTGTCACCATCCAAATGCTTCTAATGAAGGTGTATTGGAGTTTAAAAACACAGTGGAGCACTTGTTGTATTATCACATGACATCACAAAGAGTTTTTCGCTGGAGAGAAGAACTCAGCCTAAATATGTAAGGGTCTGTGTGTTAAATGTGTGTTAAAAATGTATGAATGAAACAAAACACAACTGCAGGTATGTTTGTGATGAGGAAACTACTTTATAACATACATCAGAAATATCGTCTAATACGGCTCTTGAAATGTAATGCCATACTGCAGAATATTTTAAGCAAACAGCAGCATGGCCATGGAGAGAAGCAGGTGGTGGGCCCCCTCTGGAGAAATAATTTATCTCATGCTTTTCTCGAAACTAAAAACACAAATTGGTTCAGATATTTTGCAAAAGTGCTGTGGCTACAATTATATTTGACATAGGCTAATGATATCAGTAACATAATTCATTTAACTGTCCCCCTTTTGGCTTCTCTTTCACTGCAGGCGGTTTAATTGTAATTGTGTACTGCTGGGAGAGTGCCCTAGTTACTCGCTCTGTAATTGGCCATTTTATGATTTTTATTTTTTTGATAATGTGAACATAACAGTTTCACACAAAGCAGCCCCACAGAGTCCCCACTGCTGGCCCTCCTCTCGGCCTACAGCGCTAACAGCCATTTAATTTACCCAGTTAAAGGTGATACCTGATTTTTACTGTCTGAAATACATGAAAAATAACTGTACTTCATGGTAAATGCATGACAGCGGTTCAAAGTTATTCCTCACTTATCTTTATGCATTCCAGTCATAGTAATACATGCATCACGAATTTCAGACTTTCGGTCATTGCACAATGATCTTTTTTGCCTTTCCTGTGTATCAATCCTGCCCATCGCTTTCGCCTTTCACTATTTTTCATTTCCGTTTGGGAAGGGAAACACTTTAAACAGAGGTTTACAGTCACACACATCTGATTCCCTTTTGCAATTATGAAGTTCGCAAACAAATTTCTCGAGCCGTTTTCCGCTGTCCAACAACCACACAATATCAGAACTAGAAACAAAAGTGATATGGTTCAAAAGACTAGAAAAGACTGGCTTTGTCAATAGACGCATCCCACTGGGAAAACAAACATGACGGTTTGATGCTCACTTTTTTGGAAAATCCTTCCCAGTATGCACTGCGCCATGACCTGAAGTCCGAAATTCGTAATTCATCTATTATTCCTCATGATGATTTTATAAGCACTTTTCACAACTTTCAGAGCCTTATCAGTGTTTTACTGTAAAAATCTTCCCATAAATTAAAAAATTGCTCAAATACATGGAATAAAATCGGGTACAGGCCCATTAACAACAACCTCATTTTTTTGTTAAAGGCATTTTCTTGAAAATAGTTGCCCCAAAGTATTTCACCATCTGCATCAACATCTGCCTCTTTGTTCCTAAAAGTGTAAATGTTTTCAGGTTTAATAGATTCTCTGCACAGTAGCATGCTAGCTAGATCATTGTGTCTCAAAGTTAACCGTCACTTTTGTTAAATTTGGAAAACATAAAGTAAATAACCTATTCAGATTCAAATTAATTTAAATAAAGATAAGAATACTTCAGTTTGTAGCGTTGTTGCAATATTTATTATGCCTCAACATTAGCATTAGCGTTAGCATTGAGACACAAACATCTCTCTTTCTAAACACAGAAGTGTCCTCTGCTCAAGTGTTCATTTTATTTGTGTACTTTTTATCATGTTGTCAGTGACTTCCACACGCAGCTCCCTGTTCACTGTCTTATCTTTAAATATTTATTCATGTTAGTATGACTCAGCAAAAATATCCTGGAGGTATAAACTTGGACAGGAAGTAGTGACGCTAACAGTCAGGTTGCTTGTACACAGAGACTATTATTACTTCATTTGGTGAGATATTTATTATATTTTTCTTCAGTCCAGTGGCAGTTTGTGAGGGAAAGTTGTAAAATACAGTGAAAGTGTTGTCATGAATTATTACCTGTCAAATATAACTATGTTTACCACGTTTTTGTCAAATTATTACCTTAGCTGTCACATGCACGTCAGGGGTGAGAGCTTCTTTTCAAGGATAACGAACAGATTTGAGTACATGACAGGTTAGGTGGGTAGCAACTGCAAAATATATTTAAGAAGTATCATCTTATCAGAAGATTTATGTTGTGTCCTTGTGCAAGACACTTTACCCACTTAGTGTTGTGTGGGAGTCTTTTGACACAGAATGGAAGCCACATCTTTGTCAGTCAGTCCCATAGATTGTATGGCTAAAAAATATACATAATGAATCTGTGTATCAATCGTGCATTTGTTTTGCAAATTAAAACCAAAAATAAGAAAATGAAAAAAACAACTATTTTCTTCATTATTTATCTCCAAAACCAAAATGTAAAAACGGATAACCCTTAATTTTTTCAGTTTTTCATTTTGTGTTTAAATGAATAATGGAAAAAACGGATAACAGCCCTTTCCTCTTTTTGTGACTTAAACTGTAATGCCGGACTTTTGCGTAGCATATGGACTGAACCAGGACCGAACCAGGACTGAGTGTTGGGACGGGCCCGGAGGTGCGCCCATGTAGACTGTTGGGTGATTAAGACTGAGACCAAGACCAGACCAGTACCAAACCAGAACTGAGACCAGGACTGAGACCAGGACCGAGACCAGAACCGAGACCGGGGAATGAGATTGGGACCAGACCGGAAACAGAAAATGACCAGACCGTGACCTGGTTTAGTCCTGGTTTAGACCTGGTTTAGTTCTGTTTTAGTCCTGTTTTAGTCCGGGTTCAGTCTGTATGTGGCGCAAAAGTCTGGCATCACAGTTTAAGTCACAGAAACGGGAAACGGCTGTTATCCGTTTTTTCCATGAGCCATTTTGTTTTTTTCCGTTTTCTTATTTTTGGTTTTATTTTGAGAAACAAATCAATGAATAATACACAGATTATAATGGCCTACTGTAGTACTTTGAGAAGCTTCACCATCCAAACCTAAATTTGGCTGTAACTTTTTCATATATTAAATTCTTCTTTGTGTTCTTTCCCCTGTACTAAAATATTGTAAACACAGCTCTTAAGGTCAAAAGGAAACGGTGCTGACTGCCTCTAATTATAAAGCATTTTTATCATCCAAAACCAGGATGTAAGGCCGATGTGCTGTTAGCGAATCGTTGTTAGAATTACCACAACAGCAAAACTCCGCTGTGGCCTCTGAAAGTTGTGAAACGTGCTTTTAAACTCATCACAGTGAATAAATAAACTGCTAAGAATGTGTTAAGAGTGTGTGGGACAAGTTTGACAGCTGTTAACTCTCCATGTACTTTACTCACTTTTTTTCAAATTTATAATAAATGTTTTGCAAATATATTTTTGGGTTCATCTGTCTTGTTTTGATGTTATATTGATTTCTTGACTTCTTAAACAGCAAATCCCCCGTAGACATAACCTCTTTGTGCCATCTATGGGGTCACATTGTTTGAGCTGAACTTGTACTAAAAAGTCTCCCACATGCAAATCCCCTTTGAAATGACCCGTCTGATCATTAGTCCGTCTGCGATCACTGCTTATTTCATTTGCTGCGGGGTTGTTTCATGCTTCAGCGCTCAGCCTCTGCTCCTTCTCCGTGGGCCGCTGTCTGCTCACCATATCACATTATGGTTTTATCCTCTTCATTCTCTGGGAAACAAAGTCCAAATTGTTATATCATGTGAAGAAACCACTTTCACTTACGAGAGGGGACAAAAGTGACTTAGTCCTAGCGCTGCTTTCTGCCTCTTAAGTCCAAGTGGGGTTCCATTTATATTTAGTTGTCATGACAGCAGATTACTGTACAGCCATTTCACTGCAGTGTTCAAAATGATTCAAATTGTACACAAAAAAATATAAGAATTGAGACATGAAATAAAATGTCATTCTTTCCACTGGACCAAAGTTTCTTGGACTAGTGTTGAAACGTATTCACTCATTTAATTCCCATAGTTTAAAAATGCTCTGGTTCAATACTTACATACCCCTTGTAATTGTTTTTGATCATTTTGTTGAATTTTGTTGTTCATCTTTTTGTATTTTGTGACTATATTTGAACTCTGTC